>NW_023270163.1:1329195-1615272 GCF_011800145.1 Mirounga leonina
TTTATTTATTTATTTATTTATTTATTTATTTATTTATTTATTTATTTGACAGAGAGAGATAGCGAGAGCAGGAACACAAGCAGGGGGAGTGGGAGAGGGAGAAGCAGGCTCTCCCAGGACCCTGGGATCATGACCTGAGCCGAAGGCAGACGCTTAACGACTGAGCCACCCAGGCGCCCAAGAATCTTTTCAAATTTGATGTCCAAACGGTGAAAACTGCAAGAAGGGTGACATACAAAGGAAGAGAAGAGAAGTTCATGTTGTTTAGCTTTTCAAGTGGAACTGAGAGCAAAGTATAATAACACCTATCTATCTATCTATCTATCTATCTACTGATCACGAAACAACAACCAAAAAACCCCAACCTCTTCTCAGGAAATACGAGCTGCTGACAATAATATCCTAAATATAAGCATGTCTGGTTCCACATTATTACTATTTTTTTTTTACCAATATACACAAATTGCCACAGTATTTAAATGGGTCATTTGAAAAAATATTTCAAGAAAGAGAAGAATCTTACTGAAATTGTTTTACCAAGACTGAAAAGTGGGTTCCTTTATATTTTTTGACTGTTTTAGTAGGTCAGAACAGACTGTAAATTTACTTCTTAGAGCCGGTTAGCCTTGGGACTCCTACTGCAATCTGACAATGATGCCTTCTAATTGTTGTTTATGGATGTCAAGAGACTTTACACCTTTTTTTTTTTTTTTTTGATCTTTGGTTTGTTCTGATTCTCTTTTTTAACGTGGTATTTAATTTGTGCTTTTGCCCAGTCCACCACCAATAAATAATTCTTGAGGAAATGTTGCATTTGAATTTGAGCCAATTCCCTTAGAATTTTGGTAGTCAGGATTTGCCATTACTCTTCTCATTTCCAATGCTTTACTGCATAAACAACCCCCCGCCCCACCCCTACTTGCTCCCTCTTCCAAAAAGGAAGAAAGATAGAAAAGCAGCCATTGGCATCTTACACTGAAATCCTGTTTTGCTATCCAATCTATTAGAGATTGAATTTTTTTTTACAAAATTATTGGAGAAGAAAAAAACATTTTCCCTGCTGTTGCTGCTGTATTATTATTTGACTGACTTTCAGTTTATTAGTCATTCATCTGGATTGGTGCCTGTATATTTTCCCAAAGGTTTAATATGGAAAATGATTTCTTTGGCCATATTGAATCTTAGCTCAAAATTGTATCGTTTTCCGTATCTAAGAAGCTTCACAGATATTTTCTCATTCATGCTCACAATATTCTTGTAGATTATAATAAAAGACCCTACAGTAACATAGGTTATAATATAAGAAATAGACTAAAGTAAACTTGATTAAGATGACAGTCGATAAGTTAGGAGGTAGGAAAGAACAGTCTGACACTCTATGAAGTTCTTCCATGACTCTTGAAGTCAGGTAACTATAAAGTCATCGTGGGTGAAGAGAAGGGTCTTGGGATGCTGAGAGAAACTGGAGCTGGACAAAGGAGAAAGGGAATTTGTGGAGTCCCAGGGCCAAGAGCACAGAGCAGTGTATAGAAGCGAGCATTTGGACCACTCACTCTTTGGTTACTTAGTATCCATATCCATCCTTCTACACATATTTACCTTCCATACAACGCTCTATGCTTTCTGTCCTTCCTCGAATGAAGATGCTTCTTCTTTTCCTCCAGTGCGAAGTTCCAACAGCCATGTTGTCCATCTCTAGCTGCTACTAAATACTCTTCTAATTCCACATAAACATGATATAATCTAAAGACTAACTTGTAGTTAACATCCTTATATAAAATAACAAGGGGCAAAGAGCAGAGAGGAAAAAAATTGCGTGTGTGAATATATATAAAAATGTTACTATGCAATGGATATTTGTGTGTGTGTGTACACACACACACACACACACACACACCAAACAAGGTTGTTATGCATAGCTGCTACGGGACTTTTTTCTTTCATGAGGCTGGAAATGACGTAAGAATTTTCTACACTACCCCTTCCGGGTTTCCTTTGCCCTAAGTCAGGACTCAACTAGTTGTTGTTCTTTCCCTGATACGGCATCCCAAGCCTTCACTCTTTTTTTTTTTAAATTTAATTTTATTATGTTATGTTAATCACCACACATTACATCATTAGTTTTTGATGTAGTGTTCCCTGACTCATTGTTTGTGTATAACACCCAGTCCAAGCCTTCACTCTTGAAGGCTCTGAATTCTTAGTCCTGTCCCTCAACTCTTTTTTTAAAGCATTAGTTTTCCATTAACCTTTTCTATTGGTCATGAGAGTCTTAAGACGCAGCATGATAGTGTTGAGAAGGCAGTTCCAAACATAATGCTTTCTACTTACATTGTGTAGCAGCAATCAAAATTATCCTTGGTAATCAGGATTAATATTCTGCAAGGGAAAAGGTATAGGTGTCAGGTGACTTTCATTGGCATATTGTTCAATAATACTGGTTAATTAAACTACAGCTGTTTTTGATGATGCCTGTCTTCCAGATCTGTTGGCCCTGTTATGGCCACAGGAGGCAACATGAGCTGTATCCTGAAGTGGAAAGATTGGTAGCACACAGTGTCCTGGGCATCCTAGTGAAAAATGCAGAAAATTCAGCAGACTGATTTTAGTTAGACTTTTTTGATAAAGATTTAATGTGACTGTACTGATTTCCAAGACTGCATTCACCTTTCATTTGTGATAGTCTGAAACTAAGACTATGTCTAGTTGATTACAGGACAGCAGGTAGATTTGACAGTGAAATAATGGATTGGTTTAGTGAAACCACACTGGCTTTCCACAAGTTAAATACCTTTGGCCCATGCAGGCTCTCCAAACCTTCCTCTTTTTTCCTTTACAGAGGCTTCACACATTACCTTGTGTTTCTCTCATCTTTTTTACTTCTGCCATACACTGTAGCCCATGAAGATCCTCCTCACTATAAGATTAGCTGCTCAATAGGATTTAGCAGTTTCTCTCTTTTTTGTCCCCTCGAATATTCTTCTTTGTGTTTTCCTGTTAATTACTATGAGGCAAACAGAAGTACCATGGTAGGGGGCGCCTGGGTGGCTCAGTCGGTTGAATGTCTGATTCTTAATTTTGGTTCAGGTCATGATGTCAGGGTCGTGAGATAGAGCCCTGCATCAGGCTCCATGCTCAGCAGGGAGTCTGCTGGGGATTCTCTCTCTCCCCCTCCCTCTGTCCCTCTCCCCCCTCTTTCAAACAAATATTTGAAACAAACAAACAAAAACAGAAGTACCACTGCTTCAATTCATTTAACAAATCATTTTTGAACACTTAGCAGTTCAGGAACTGAACAGTGCCTGCCTTCATGGAGATTACAGCTTTAGGAAAACATATGATGATGGCTATATAGCTCTCAGATATCTTTCAGTTATTAGAGTGAGTGTCCCTGATGTATCATTTCTTACTCTCCTGCTAGATTAGTATACTATCAGTGTTTTCTAAAACAGAAAAATCACTGCCACCCAGTTTGATATTAAAAGATCATTTAAAATCAGAACGGTTTCAGAAAAACTGCAACCTATGTCATTGGATGTTAGGCTTAACTGCTTAGACTCCAATTCAAAGCAGTAGATTCAGGCTTGCACCATCATTATACTTGGGAAATTTGGTTATAATTTTGAGCTTGTAGAAATTTCTCTCTCTTCCAGGATCATTTTCATAATCTCTGAGTATGTCCCTCTCTGCCACCTAAAGTTTACTTTTATGATCTCCTTGCCTAAGGCAAGTGGCTTCCTGCCTGTCTCCATTTCTTTCATCTCTCTGGGAAGTCTCCAAATCCAAGAAGTCTTACTCTCTTCCCTGTTTCTGGCCTCTACACCGAATGAACAATTTTCCTAAAAAACATTAAGTAACCATATTTCAAGACTGGTTCTGTACTCAAGCAAACTGTGATTTTTTTTTTTCACTTATTGTTCTAGGTTAAAGGACCTTCATCCAGGGACTTGATCTCTCTCTGCCTCTCATTCATCATCATTGAACTTGCTTTGTGTCAGGCACTGTTTAGGTGGTTTTTATGTGTAATTCGACCCTATCCTCATAGCAGCCCAATGAAGAAGGTGATTTTGTTAACTCTATTTTATAGAAGAGGTAACCGAGGTCCAGAGAGGGTGAAATCAGTTGCTCCAGGCCACAAGGAGGCTGTGTGATCCTAGTGGCTGGTGTAGTTTTTTTTTTCCCCCCAAGGTCTTGCTCCTATCATCTTTTTTTTTTTTTTTTTGAAAGGGTAAGGGTGGGGGGAGAGAGAAAGAGAAAGCAAGCACGGAGGAGGGGGAGAGGGAGAGGGAGAGAGAGAATATCAAGCAGGCTCCATGCCCAGGGCAGAGCCTGACCCGGGGCTTGATCTCACAACCCCGAGATCATGACCTGAGCCAAAATCAAGAGTCAGACATTTAACCAACTGAGCCACCCAGGTGCCCCACTCTTACCATATTGTAAGATAACTCACAGCTGCAGTATATGGGTTCTTTGTAAGATTTAACTGGGTTCAAGAGCAATGTGAGTCAATAGTACATCGGGTTGCCACAAATGCAAGTAGGCTCCATTCATGAAAATGCAGTGCTTGTAATAAAGAAGTGATAATTTTGTCCCATGTCAGATGAGAAGCCACTGAAGAGACTGATGGATGGTGTCTCACCTGTAAAACTGGAAGCTTAGTTGTCTTGAGTCATTAAGAGGGCTATCTAAGAGGAAAGGGATTAAAATTTCTGTACATTTACAGAGGGCAGAACTTTGCAGAGTAAATGCATGTTAGAGAGAAGAATATATTTGAATTCACAGTAAGGTAGAATCTTAGAATTGTCCACCAGTGGAATGAACGGGCTACTGCAGAAGAATGTTAGTTGCCCATTTCTTGCAGGATTCAAAAGGCTGAGAAATCACTTTTGGGGAATGTTGAAGAGAGCCAGTATTGAATTAGTCACATCCAATGAAATGCATTGATATATGATAAATACCTAGCATATAGCCATGCAACAAATGTCACTGTTTATGCCTACTATTTCCAAAAGGGAGATTCTATGCCTTACCAGTTCTCATCTTTAGTTACTCACTGCGTGAACCTTTCTGACACTTTGGCTAAACCTGACCACTTCCTATTATCTTTTTTTTTTTTTTTCTGCATCTTTAGGTATTTGCCTCTGTGGCTCCCTTTGCCTGGAAGCCTTACCGAGTCCCATCCATGCCTTTGGAAGTCCTGAAAAAATGCTTCAAGCTGGATCCCAAATGTCATCTCCTCAACAGAGCCTTTAATTGAGCTTTTCAACCCATTGTGCTTCCTCAAAACAGTGTAAGTACGTCACTACCTTTTAGAGTCTGTTGTACATAAATCCTTCCCCCATCAAATTGTAAGACTTCTCATGGGACTGTTGTCTTAATCCATTCTTGTATTTGCTTCCTCTTATCCCCATTCAGCAGCATGTAGGTTATATATCCCAGTACCAGGCACAGTCTGCCTTCTTAGTACATGTAAGTTTCATGGAATGGAATGGAAATACAGGTCGTTGTGTTAAAATGTTAATTAAGACAACATGTGGACCTGACTCAGTGGTAACTGGTCAGAAGTCCTAAGACTCTGAGCCTCATTTGGGGTAAGTAGCTAATAGATATGTGGGGACTTTTCTCTAGAAAACCCATCTCTAGATACATCCAGAAAGGTCCAGTAAAAGAACTGGAAAATAAAGAAAAACAAATCAGAGCCAGTTTAGGCTTTCACACCTGAACTGTTCACACCTATAAGCAAGGGCTTATTTCTCTTCACTTGGATTTTTTTGCCAGTGGCCGGTGACCTGCAGGGAGTTTTTCTCTTATTCCCTTTGCCAGTTGGTGAATAATTAACAGCTTCCATGCCCCATACTAAATCAAGGTATCTCGCAAAGCAGCCTAAACCACTGTTTCCTAGATAACTTCTAATACTTATCAGCAAATTATGGTGATGACAGCATCTGAATTTTAAATGATTTATGGTGCCCCTCAAAATAAATCCCATTGTAATTCCATGCAAATTATTGTAGAAGGTTTCTGGTGGTAAATTCAAAGTACTTGAATCATCTTTTCTTTAAATAATTTTTAATCAGTCAACATTATACAATCTTGCATGCAATTAAAAATGTCATGGATAGTGGTTGAGGAATCTTTATGTTTCAGCATTTTAAAAATCTATTTTTGGCTTAGAGTTTTCTGTTAAATCCCAGTGCTTTTGTTGTTTCATCTATTTCAAGCTTATGACAGGCATCAAGGCAAGACCAGTTTGGAAGATTAGCAGATGTTATAGGTAGGATAGTAGAGTTAAGACTATGAGTTATTACTGTCTATTCATTTGCATTTACTTTCATTTAGGCATATAAAATTACAACTTAATTTAGCAAAGTTTGTTTTTTTTTTTTGCAATAATCAGTTCTATCAGAAAGCACTTTTTTTTTTTTGTATTTGCAACAGATCTCCTTTCATTCTTTACTCTCTGTTTCTATTTTCCCTTATCTAGGCTTTTTTACATTAAATGTTTTTGGCTACCCTAGCCCATTAAATACCCCTGAAGTTCCACAATTTCTTCAGAATTTACCCAGATTGCTTATAGAAGAGCCAACCTTTTATTCTTCCAGCCCCATTTGGTCATAGAGCTTCTTCCCATGCTTCACAATCCACCTAACAATGTAGTTTCCTAAAATGCTCTTGGATGACATTTTCTTTTTTTTTTTAAAGATTTTATTTATTTATTTGAGAGAGAGAGAATGAGAGAGAGCACATGAGAGGGGGGAGGGTCAGAGGGAGAAGCAGACTCCCCGCCGAGCAGGGAGCCCGATGCGGGACTCGATCCAGGGACTCCAGGATCATGACCTGAGCCGAAGGCAGTCGCTTAACCAACTGAGCCACCCAGGTGCCCTGGATGACATTTTCTTTGTGATCATTTCACTCTGTACATGTCTTGGTTTGATGGTTTGATTCCAGTTTTGTGTTTTTAATTCTTTTTTTATTGTCTGATAAAGGTTGCTAGGTTCCAAGAAACCATCTGTGTGATTCACTTTGTATAAGGCCATGTAAAATTCGGCTCCCAATAATTTTTTTTAAAAAGATTTTATTTATTTATTTGGGGGAGGGGAGGAGCAGAGGGAGAGGGACAAACAGACTGCACACTGAGTGCAGAGCCCAACGCAGGGCTTGAGTCACAACCCTGAGATCATGGCCTGAGCCGAAACCAAAAGTTGGATGCTTAACCGACTGAGCCACCCAGGCGCCCTGGCTCCCAGTAATTTTTAATGATGAATACTCCCTTTAAAGAGGCAAACAGGAACTATTCTTCTTTCAGTTTAAAATCTATTGGTGGATACAAGAGGTTTGCTTCACTGTGCTGTAAGGGATTTGACTGAATTAGTATTTGTCCTGTTATGACTTGTTACTATGTGTTTTCAGAAAAGAAGAGAAAAGAAAAATGTCTTCAGAGATTTCTTGCATTATTTGTTCTATGGCTGACTTAATATTAGGAAGCTTGCCCTTTAGTCATATAACCAGATTCTGGTCCAAAGATCTATACGTTCAGGTTGAAAAGCATGTTATCTTTGAGTAACTCTGCTCGGATGTTAGCTAAAGCTATGTTCGAGGCGTATTCCACTATGTACACTAATGTCATGACCACTCATGCTAATAGTGTCTGGTACAGGTGCACAGGTACATTTAGGGAATGTTATCAGACAGGTGTGTACTTACAAAAGAGTGCCCACCGCATAACCCTTAAATACACTTAGATGGTTAAAATAAACCTAACGCCTCAATTTTGGTGTGTTGTCTTAATCCACACCAAGAAGGTAAACAAAGTTTATAAAAAGTTCCTTTTCACGTGTTCTGTTTGAAATCTGCTGGCACCTTCAATTTTGACTAACTATTTAAATACAGCTTCCTCTTTCACAGCTGGTTGCCTGTGAATGAGAAATATATAAATACCCTGCTAAATTTTCTAAATGGAATTTTTAGAAATTCCACATTATGCATCTGCATATGCAATTTCAGCTAAATCATAATACAGCATAGTAGTAATATATTTCTTACTTTGGTAATTACTTTATTAGCTAATTAGTATTAAAACAGATTGCCAGAATACCTAATATGATTTCTTAACTGTTGCTTAGTGTTGAAGAGTTGAACTACCACTGGTAATTCACTGGGAGATTTTTAAATGTTCTTGTCATAGTAATAATAGTTATAAACGAGTTGAAGTTAGATGCCTATACTTGCGGTATGCGTCTCACAACCTTTCTGAGAGAAATGAATGACCGTAATATTTAACCCCCTTAACAAGTTACCTGGGATGAATTTGAGGAGCCTAAGATAGCTAGGAAATTCTCAAGTAAGATCAGTATGTCAGATAGTATAAAGGGGCCTTTTATTTTTATTTTATTTTATTAGTTTTATCTTTGTATACCTTCTATTGCACCTAGGGCAGTTCATTGCACATAACGGGTAGTCAAATAAGATTTGCTGAATGAGTGAATGGGTCTCTAGGAGTCCAAGATCTGTCCAGATCAGGGGTAGACTACATAGATGCTAAGTGCTTACTTACCTTTTTCTCTATGCCCTTGGGAAACATGAACTTTGGGGTGGCTTGCATACGTTTCTATGTAAGTCAGAGACCAAGTCAGCTGTATATCAAGCATGGACCCTGCCCTTAAAAAGGTATATTTGGCTAGAGTGACAAAAAATATATAGAGTGCTTAAAAAATGTAGAGTCCCTTAAATGACAGACCCATACATATATATTCATGCTATAAATTTTGTATATGCATACACTTATAATAAAAATATTCATGTTGGAAATTTTTAGCATATAGCTTCAAGAGACAAATTCTGAACACGTTCACCATCAGCTTTTTACTGAACTCTTCAGTCATCTTGCAGCTACATGGATATCACTGTGTCTTCTTCCCTGAAAGCTATCATGTAACCCTTGGTATTGTGCATACAGATCTGGGTTTTAATCTTGGTCCTTGCTTTTACTTGCTGTGTGGCCTCGGACACATAACTACACATAACCTCTTTGGGGTTCAATAGCTTCACATATGACATAGGATAATAATACCATCCATATCCCAGGCTTATGGTGATAATTAAGTGAAGTCATATATGTAAACCACCTCCCACATTATCGTTTTTCGATGCACACTAGTTTCCTTGCACCTGCTTAACACCAAATGTCTACACATGCAGCTGTGAGAGTCTCTTATTCAAGCCCATAAGTCTTTATCTCAGGAGCATTTTTTTGTTTTACAAAATCATCTTAAAAATCTATTTACATGCTTGATGGACATTGGGGAGGGTATGTGCTATGGTGAGCACTGTGAATTGTGTAAGACCGATGAATCACAGACCTGTACCCCTGAAACAAATAATACATTATACGTTAATAATAAATAAATAAATAAATAAATAAATAAATAAATAATTAAAAATCTACTTACATGCTTAAAAACTTGATGCAATTCTGTTGTTCAGAATCTATTGTTTTTTTTTAAAACAAATTAAAAATTTTTGGGGGGTGTCTGGGTGGCTCAGTTGGTTAAGCAACTTCCTTCAGCTCAGGTCATGATCCCAGGGTCCTGGGATCGAGGCCCTCATCGGGCTCCCTGCTCAGCAGGGAGCCTGCTTCTCCCTCTCCCGCTCCCCTGCATGTGCTCTTTGTCTGTCAAATGAATAAATAAAATCTTTAAAAAAACTTTTTAGAAGTAAAAATTGTGTATATTTATAAAGTGTACAACATGATGGTTTGATATCCATATACACAGTGAAATGATTACTACAGCCAAGCTCATTAACGTATTATCTCCTCAAATAGTCACCATTATTTTTTTTTTTGTGATGAGAACACTTGAAATCTATTTTTGTAAATTCCCAGTATTCAATACGGTGTTACTACCTATAGTCACCATGGTGCACATTAGATCTCCAGACTGATTCATCCTACATAACTGCAACTTTGTACCCTTTGGTCAGCATCTCCCTATTTTCTGCACCTCTCCACCCCTAGTAACCACCATTCTACTCTCTGCTTCTGTGTATTTTACTTTTTTATAGAGAATCTGTTTATTAATCAATGTGCTATTTGCCAGCTAGTGATCTTATCACCCGACAGTAAGCATTATCACGATTTATTTACTTTTGTAAACACATCATAGCATTTACGTTGTGGGTCTATTTTATTAAGCTATTCAAATATAATAGAACAACCAAGGACACTCAACTAAGTAAGTTTTCAGATAATATGGATAAGATGTCATTTCCACTATTCATGGGTTGGTCTCATAAGCCACAACAAATGGAACTTTCAGTCTTTTGATCACATTTGGAAGTCATTACATTGCTGTGTTTAGTAAATGCATCCTCTCAGGTAACCTCAGGTCATTCACCAATGAACACAGTTAAAGAAAAAGACTCAGTCAGCCTTTGGATCCTGCTGCAGGCAGATGTAGCAGACTTGACTGAGTCGTGAGAAAGGGGCCAAGCTTTACTCAGTTCAGGTGACCATACATTTGAAGATTGCTCTGTGTAGTACAGTGACTCTCTCAGATCTTATATTTGGTAGGGGCCTACTCTGTGACACTCTCAGGGAGGGAGAGTGTCCAGTGCCTAAGGGCCAAAGCTGGGTGATGAGGCATAATCCCATGAAGGAAGCTTTAGCAGGTTAGTGATTGGTTAGTTAGTGAAAGATTCATGATTGCCTAGGGACAAGGCCAGACTGAGGAGAAAGAAATGGCTGGCTAATCAGAATAAAAGGCACAGATAGAAAATTTAATGGGACAGTGCTCCTAGGGTGTAAGTCACTGTAGGGAAATCCCATGGCTACAAATGGGATGATTAAGTTGCCCATGTTGGTATGAATGATCAGTGCTGGAGATCTCTTCAAAATGAGAGGTGAATCTGCTCTGATCAGGTAGGAGTGGGAGTGAGGAATGTGAGTAAAGAAGTTGAATCATGGCACAAAGTAACCAGCATCCTTTGATAGGATGAACCAGGAGGTTAAGAAAACACTTACTGCTACACATCAAAACCTAGATTTTTATGTCATATTGGTCTGGGTCCCTAGCAGGAATAGAAAAAAACCCGTAAAATTCATATGGAATCTCAAGGGACTTGAGAAACAAGATTGTTTGAATTGCCAAACAATCTTGAAAAAGAAGAATAAAGTTGGAGACCTTACACTTCCTGATTTTAAAACATGTTACAAAACTACAATAATCAAAGCAGTGTGGTAATAACATAAAGACACACACATAGATCAGTGGAACAGAATAAAACACCTAAAAATAAACTCTCACATATATAATCAAATTATCTTCGACAAGGGTACTAAGAAGACACAAATGGGA
Source organism: Mirounga leonina (assembly GCF_011800145.1). Lineage (NCBI taxonomy): Eukaryota > Metazoa > Chordata > Mammalia > Carnivora > Phocidae > Mirounga > Mirounga leonina. Next base: position 1,340,550 of record NW_023270163.1, read on the forward strand.
AAAGAGCAGTCTCTTCAACAAATGGTGTGGGGAACACTGAATATTCACATACCAGAGAATGAAGTTGGATCCTTACCTTACACCATATACGAAAATTAACTCAAAATGAATTAAAGAGCTAAACATACAACCTAAAACTATAACACTCCTAGAAGACAACAGAGGGAGAAATCTTCATGACATTGGTGTTGGCAATAGTTTCTTGGTTTCTTGTGATACCAAGAGCATAACAGATAAATGTTATCTGTTATGAAACAGATAAATGGGAGGGCCCCTGGGTGGCTCAGTCAGTTAAGTGGCCAACCCTTGATTTTGGCTCAGGTCATGATCTCTGGGTCCTGGGATTGAGCTCCGCATTGGGCTCTGCCTAGTGGGGAGTCTGCTTGAGAGTCTCTTTCTCCCTCTCCCTCTCAGACCAAGCAATTCTGCATGTAAATAATTTGACCACTGTTTAATAAAATGCACATGACATAATGGCACTAAAATATTTCAGAATACAAAACAGTTCTGGAAAGAGGTAAAAAAACCAACTAAAATGGAGCATCGTTATTAAATGTCTCCACTTGATACAGCTTTCACTGAATGTCTAAGTTTGAACCTGTAAGATTTCCTACTGTGGTGTGCCTTGCCCCCAAATATGTGTTTGCTACTGATTTAGAAACACATTCAAAGTGATAATTTTGGAACCTTTGGCTTTCCACAAAGTATTTTCAAAATCTATTATGTTATATATTTCTTTCAGCCACCAGGTGGCATGTGCTTTGCTGCTGAAATATACAATAAAAATGTATCCTGAAGAGAGAAATTATATCAAGTCTTACATATCTAAGAACAACAACAAAAAAATGATGGTGGATTTTATCATGAATTCAATCAACAAAAACCTCCATGCTAATAGATTTGACAGTTATGAGTACCTCACATAAAGACCTTAGGAGCTTTAGGGTAGACATTTATTCTAGCAAAGAGCTCACACATAAAATTTATAACTGGTTTAAAATAGTTGAGCATAATTATTTAAAATTATACTTTCTTAGCTTAAGGCATTAATTTCATTAGTGACCTGGTCTTGTAAGATGGAGGTAAAAAAAAAAAATCTATTTTCTCAATTCTATTTTAATTTGTAACCCTATTTATCAATGATAATACCACACACTAGTCCCTAAGTATCAGGCCAAATAAAGGTAAAGATATGCTTCACGTTAAGAAACCTGCCAAATATTAAGAAAAAACAGGAGGCAATTATTCATTTTCTTTTCAAAAGTCACTCTACAAAAGGATTCACAACAACATTGCTTAAAAGAGTGAATTTTTGAATTTAACTTTTCATCTGACATCCCGAAAAAGGGAAAGAGGCCAACCAGGTGCTTATGAAGTTGTACCAGCCCTCTGGGGCTGGAGGAGTCTTTGGGAATGTGGCAAGATAAAATCAACCATTTTTTCCCCTCTCAGTAGTTTAGTTTTCTTTCTACCTCCCATCCCAAATCCAAGTAGCTAAACCTTTTTTGTATTCACCATTCAGGAGAGCCATCTGACAAGGCACAAAGCAGAGGAAATGGTTTTCTTAGTTCTGGTTTCCAAAAACTTACACTCCTAGGGAATGCATATGACTACTGACATAGAAAAAAAAAAAAAGATACATGAGGGGAAAATAGCATTGTATGAGCAAGGGAGCTGAGGAAACAGGGTTTTCTCAGAGGCTAAAATAGCTCTCCATGGGTAGAGAGGACAGAGGCATTTGCAGCTCCCAGCGAAGAGTGTCAATACTTTGCTTCCCAGGTAGAGCCCTGGGGAGGTGCCAAACTCCAGAGAATGAATAGTTGTGTGGCATGTTTAGACACACAGCACCCCAGAGACAGCTTCACAGAGATTTGTCTGCCTCAGAGTAGCAGGGAGACAGAGGAAAGGGTCCTGTGTGCTAAGGACAAACAGTCCTTTTCCATGACATAACCCATTTTCTAAAAGGGAAAACAGTTGTGTCAATCAACGTGTACAGAACTTATTATAATTGAGTCTGAGAAATGCCCACATAGAGGCTAGCACAAGATATTGCCAAAGTCTGTGAAGGCACAAGGAGAGCTATGTAACACCCCCTGACAGAAATAAGCCTCACCTAGATAGGCTTTTATTGTCTGTAGCTGTCAGTACTTGTGGGTGGGTGTGTTTTTGTGTATGTGGGGTAATTGACATAGTTTCGTGCTCTTTGGTACCAGATTCTTAGACGTAACCAGTAGGGTGTCTTCAACCCAGATATCTAACTGTAATAATACTCAAGGGGTTCTTGACCTTGAGGCTTCATGAGAATGACAAGAATGCTTGTTGAGACTGTACCCACACTCTGGAATTAGAAATCTCATGTCTACACAATTATCTATAATAAACTCTGCAGGGACTGCAGAGGGCTCTGATCTTGGTTTCCACTATGGTGAAGAGTTGAGTTCTCATCCTTTCTAAATCGATTCTTCAGTCCCATGAATCCTGGTTTGTGTTGGAATATCCATATCTTATGTGGGCCACCTTAATTATTAATCTTGGAGAGTTCTTAATCACTGCTCACCAACACCAGGGATGACGACATAACGCTATGGCTCTTCATGTCCCTAAACTGAGTACCTCAGAATCGGTGGCCCTTTTCTCTGAAAGCTGCAATAGTAGAAAGAGTTGTCTGACATTTGTTGAATATGAACTACGTGTGAGAATGTCTTCTAGGCATTATACACATATAAATTACTTTAATATCCATCACACGCTACGTGTGGTTCTCTTACACGAAGAGTCTCCTTGAATTTCAACTGAAACTGAAAATAGATCCCTGATTTTGCTGTCATGACATTTCATAATCAACACCAGTAAAATCTCCCACAAACAAGCATTAGTTTAGGACTTGACTGTGTACTCACTTCACGCTCAATGTCATAGGGATGATACTGGGATTAGCCATTCCTGGCAGTGTCAGAGAAGGTTCCATAAATAAAGTCATGCTTGAACCTTGCCTTAAAAGGTGACTAGCAATTTGATGTGAGGGGTGGGGATGAGAACAGCTCACCGGAGGGAGTGGTATATATAACAAGAGTGTTTGGCTTATTTTAGGAATGGCAAAATTTTGGTTGATCACGTTTAGTGAAGGGGTGCTGCTGTGGAGACATGCACTTGACAGATGTACACCCTGAGACTGATGAACCAAAGCAAATCACTTAGCCAGTGAGTGAGCCTAGGGGGCTGCCCAGCCTCTCCACCCCACCTCCCGTGGTTCCCTATTCATCATTACTTATATAGTAGCTCTCAAAGAGTGGTAAAAATAAAGTTTCTCTGTGGAAGAAAAAGGCTATAAAAGAAAGCCAAATGCTAGAGCTGGTGACGGAAATGCAGAATCCAGTAAAGTCATGTTCCTTAGTCCAAAAATAGAAATTGTGAGCAAAATAATTAATGGTATGTGGAATTTAGCAGCAATTTGAACTCATGGCATAAATAGGTCCACTAAATGCTCAATATGGGAAAAGAAAAGTAATTCAAAGAACTACTCATCATGCACTCCAGTAACAATTCAGTGAAATTTGAAAAAAATTGTATTTAACTTACGGTTAGATGTTTTAGTTATTCTTTACTGCATGTTAAAAGGGAAATTATTTACAATAATGGCTTGCAAAGTTGGAATACTGTAAGTCTTAGACCCGATTTCTCAAAAATGTAAAGGGTCTATTATAATACAATTTTGTGTCCCACTGTGTCTCACAGAATATTAACTTCAAGTTATTTTCCCAGCTTTTACATCATCCTCAGACGTATCCTTTATGATACCTGCTTAATATTATGTTATATCAATATAATTCTTGCAACATAATGAAATGTTTGGCTGAGCATTAAAGTTGTTTACAGTTTTTTTTTTTTTTCAGGAATAAATAAGATGACCACAGACATTTTAATAAAACAAACTTATAAAACCTTGTTTTTTTTCATTAGTCACTTAGAATAAATTTCCAGGTGTGGAGTTGTTGGGCAAAAGAGTATAAGTATTTTATGTCTCTTGATAGGCATCACACATTCTCCACTCAGAGGGCTGCATTCACACCATGAAAGCCATACATGAGCAGACCTCTCACAGCCTCTCCAGCACTGGGATTTATTATTACATTTATTTTTACTTCTTTATTATATAAAAATGGAGTCTCATTTTGTTAAATTTTGCATTTCTTTAACTCTTTAACCAAGTTGGACTTATATTTCCTGTATATTTACTATTTGGGTTTTTTTTTGTGAGAACTGACACTTCAGGTCAGTTGATAATTTATTGCCTGGGATTTGGGTGTCATGGCCTACCTTTCTTCATTCATATGGCTCTCATCTAGGGAGCTAGAGAGCTACCACAATTATCCGTTATACTTGGCATTCACAGATGCAGTTTTAATGCGTATCTATTCTCCACTGGCTACTTTACCCATTAAGCAAGTCATTTCTGAAATTGAAAAGTACATAGAAGGGTGGGGACAAGCAGCATGTAGACTTTTAAAAAATGCCATGTTAAGGAAGTTAATAAGTGATGAACAATAATCACTGACCTTTTATGATTCAGGAAAACAAAGGAACACTATGGCAACAGTGTAAATAATTACGACATTACTATGTAACTGTGATGGACTACGGTAGAGTTGAATATTCAGATTCAGTTTCCATAAATATTCAAATATTCAATTACCTATTTGAGGCTTAGTGCAAATGAAGATTTCTTTGGACAATTTGAAGCATGCTCTCTATAAGTGGTTTTAAAGTCACGTGGGTATAACTGAAAGCATGGGTGTTGGCTGTAAATATTTCACGAACAGAATTTTTGTGGTTGGATGGGATCAGTTAAGATTTCAAATAATGTTAATATTCATGGGTTTTGTAGACTGACTTCAGGTTATTTTATAAAATGTGCAAGAATTGGGGATTTTTTGGTATAGAATATCCTATACTACTACTAATAGTTATAATATGTTGGAGGCATTGGGTCATGATTATGTTAACTAAAAAACCAGAATTCTATAGAAAATGTGTGCTCTAATGATAAATAAAGAAGTTAAGATGCTTAAAGATAATATTCAGTGTGACGAGCACTCTTTGTGCTCTTCTAAGCATTGTAACATGTATTAATTCTTTTAATGCTCATCATGACACTACAAAGTAGTATAAGGGAAGGCAAATAATTTTCCTTCTACCCTTCTGAGTTATGGGCTGAGATTCCCTGTAATAAAAGATCGATTAACAGAGAAAAACAAACAGAAGTTCATTAACATGTACACCTCAGGCATACAGGGCAGATACCCAGGAAAAATGAGTAGCTCACAGGGATGGCTCAGAATTCAGGATCAATACCATCTTAATAGGGAAAGGGGAGGAGAGAACATAGGCCTTTTGAGAGAGGGTAAATAATTTTTAGGAAAGTTGACTAGGCCCTTAGAAGAACAGATGGAAGGTATGATGGTTTGTGACAGTTTATCTGGGCATAGTGTTGACTTCTAGTCTCCTCTCCCGTGATAAGAGCCAATCTTCCCTGGTTGATGAAACTCCCAGGGAGAGGGTCTATGACAGTTGAGTTCCTTTTGGAGGATCTTGTCCTTAGGCAGGTAAGGGAAGGTCAGAGAAAGCCTCTCCCTGCATTTGCTGTTCTCAAGTGCCTGTAGCCCAAAATAATCAGGGTGTCAAAGTGGCATATTTTGGGGTAGCATATTCTGCTACCCTTCAGTAGGTACTGTTATAACTCCATTTTATAGGTGAAGAATCAGAGGCATAGAAGGTGATAAGAGATGTATTTAGATGGTGGGGATACTCTCCTATTTTCCATTTTTCTATATTTTCAAATTGTTCTATTATAAACATGCATTCCTTTTATACTGGTAAAAATAAAGTATGCTTTTAAAAGCTTTTGCATCTTTCATGCTGACTAGGACACACTTTCAGCTTCATACCTGCTCATATAGAAGACAAGTGTCAGCTTTAGCCATCCAGATGGGCATTTGAGTAGTCACTATCTGTGTATTCAGTTTTACCCACAGGGCACAAAGACAGAACAGCTAACATCAGAAAAAGCTGTCCCTTCTCTTTATGAAATAATAAAGAATAAAAAAGATGTAAGACATGATTGATCTCACAAGAGGGGTGTGCAAACAGCCTCCTGGTGAAACCAACAAGAAAATTGTGGTTAGGTAGAGTTTTCCTTGGAGAAGAAGAAAACAATACTTTTGCTTCAAACTCCATCTGAAAATATAGGATGTCACAAGGATTTTTTTTAGACCTTATGATGATGTCAACTGCAATGAAAATACGCCCCCTTCCATTCTCAAACATGAAGGCTTTGAAATCAAAGCCTTTCTTACAACACAGTTAAATGTAGCAAAGGAAAAATGCTCACCTAAAAAGGCACCCAAATAACGTGATAAAAAGCAGTTAAATTCCATTCATCCTGACAAGCATTTATCCAGTGCATGACATGTACTAGGGACAGGTAGGGCTAGGCACTAAGAATATAAAAATAAATAGGGGCACCTGGGTGGTTCAGTCGCTTAAACGTCTGACTCTTGGTTTCAGCTCAGGTCATGATCTCGGGGTCGGGCGATCAAGCTCCGCTTCGGGTTCCGTGCTCAGTGCAGAGTCGGCTCACGATTCTCTCTCTCCCTCTGCCCCTCCCCCCACTCACGCTCTCACACGCGCGTGCGCGCTCTCTCTCTTTCTCTCTCTCCAATCTTAAAATAAAGATAAGTAAAACATGCTTCTTGGCTCATCACAGGTTTTCACCTATTGCATATGCAGGCATGAGAACAGTTCATTTTAGTACAACGGGGTAGTATAAGAGATGCTTTCCAAGAGCTGCCGTATTTGTGACGTGGAGGGAAGATGGGATAAACGTATACCCTCAAGGCCCTGGAGTGGCTACTAGGTACAAGGACCTCCTTTATGTGCCAGGCATGTGCCTACTCTGTAAACTTTGTAAAGACAAGGGTCATGACTATTTTGCTCTCCGCTGTATAACCAGAACTTTAGCCAACTGCCTGGCCTTAAGTGAGAGCAAGGGGGATGACAACGTTGTCGTCCCCCTCCCCCTATCCTGCTGTTCCTGATAGAACGGGGGCTGGAAAATTATGGACCAAATCTTGCCATGCTTTTGTATGGCTCACAAGCTGAGAATGGTTTGGACATTGTAAATGGTTATATAACACCCACGTTTTACCTCTTAGCTTGGAAAACCTAACATATCTCCTATCTGGCCCTTTACAGAAAAAGTTTGCCTAACACCCCCCCCCCACTCTTTTTTTTGGCCACGTGTTCATCTCTATTGCTTCCATGGACACCTGACTTTTATCTCCTGCCTTTCTTATGCAGCTTTCATAGAAACTGTTTTAGTCTGTCCAATTTAATTCCGATTTTCTCAACTTGTCTTTGAGACCTGGACTTCCCATTTCAGCACTTATGATTTTCTTTCATTTTATATATGTATATGTATTTTTTTTCTAAGAAAGATACTTTTTAAGTTAACTGACTTAGAATATATTACCTATATTTCTAGGCCCTATTGAGATGTTATATATTGTAGGATCTGGATGTTATTTGATTGGATATTTTATTAGTTTTAATTTAAATTGACAAAAGGAAAATGTGCTCATTAATTCAAAAAATTCAAGCAATTCACAAGTAGAACCAGCAGTTGAAGTGTCCTTTGACTGTCCTGGATTCCCAGCACCCCCAACATGCCCCCCCTTCCCCTCCCTTCCTCACAGAGCAAACTTTTTTTTACTAACCAGGCATACCCTGCACATTTTTAAATACATTTACACACACAAAGGGTGTGTTGCCTTTTATTATGACTAAATGACATGAAAAGTCATAGTGTATATAGATTTTCAGGATATTTTCCCCCATGAACTTTTCTCCATACTAATATCTCATCCCATTTAATTTTCCACAGAATTCAATAGTATGCATGTACTGTAATTTATTTAGTTAATTGATCTTTAAGACTGAATAACCATGTCATTTAGAGCACTATAGTCATTCATGTGGATTTTTTCATTTCCCCCCCATTCACTGGCCACTTATTTTATCTTTGTCCATTTCCCCTTTTATCCCTTAAATCATATAGGAACTCCAGGTAGGAGACTTCCTAAAATAGCATCAATTTTCTCGGAATGGAGTGCCTCATATATCTGTAAAACGGAGGCTCATTTTCTCCCAAGAATATCTTTAAGATGTCTTAGAACTGCATGTAATGTGTCGATGATTTCTCAAATCATTTTCTGGACCTAGACTATATTCTTGACAATATCTCTAATGGGGGACTGTTGGTTCACCCTTTCTGTTTTCCTGGATTAAGTAAATAGTAAATAGGAGCAGAAGTAAATTCAAACACTGTTTTTAGGCTGTGCACATGATATAAACAGCCAGGAGGAAATGAAACATGTCAGTGCCCAGCTGCTCAGACAGCAGTATACCAAGTGCAGCAGTGGAGCGCGTGTGCAGAGGAGGATGCCTTAAATTCTGCTCTGGGGGGTCAGGGAAGGCTTCAGGGAGGTTATAACTTAGCTGAACGTTCAAGAAGAGTTTTCCATGTGGGCAAGGGGAAAGAGGTATTTGAGGGAGGGTAGAGAGTTTTTATAAAGGCACAGAAGAATGACAATGTATGGTGTGTTCAGGCAAGTTCAAGGAGCTCAGGGCTCCGAGGCCAAGTTGGTAAGGGCTGAGTGACAGGCAGGGTCAGATGATGGAGTGAAGACTTGATCTTGAGAGTGATGGGGAACCACAGAAGGACTGTAAGCAAAGGCTTGAAAAGATGACATCTGGGTTTTAGAACCGGGTCAGAAAACTTTTTTCTGTAAAGGGCCAGGTGATAAACATTTTAGACTTTGGGGGCCATATATGGTCTCTGCTGCATATTCTTTTTTTCTTTTTTGTTTCTCTTCCTTATCCTTCTCTTCCTTTTCCTCTTCTTCGCTCTCCTGTACCTCCTCTCCTTCCTTCCTTTACAACCCTTTTAAAGAGGTAAAAACCATTCTTACCTCAAGAACCATACAAAAACAGGCCAAGGGCTGGCTTTTGACCTTGGGGCCTAGTTTGAGGACCTCCCTTTTCAAAGAGAGTGGCTTGAGGTAGGGGCTCAGTTAGTTAAGCATCTGCCTTCAGCTCAGGTCGTGGTCGCTCTCTCTCGGTCTCTCTCAAATAAATAAAAAAAATCTTAAAAAAAAGATTTAGAAGATAGTGATTTGAAAGTTTGAAGTCGTTGCAGACATTGTTCAGTTTTTGTCTCCTTAGACTGCTGGGGGTGGGAATGGCAGAGTGGGGACCAGTGAGGTGGTGGTTCTGACTGGCAGTATTCTTCCCTCAGAAGCCCGGGAAGGGTTGTGGGTTAGGGTACAGCGGCCTTCTTTTGAGGCATGTGCTGCTGGGCAGTTTGCAGGCCAGCTCCACTGTCCAGGATGCAGAGACAGGCTGAGACGGCACGGATTGGTTCAAAGAGGGCAGCTGGCAAAATGGGGCTGGAGGCTTGCAGGAATTCCACAAGGGATTCACGAAGCTTTTGATCTGAAACCCATGGCCTCGATGTGGGGGAGCTGGAAGCAGTTAAAAGGGCAGATGCAGAGCAGACACTTACCGAAGCAAATCATGTAATGCCCCATTCACTAGAATCACATAGGAAACCATGCTGAAGAAACAGTTTTTTAAAAAAAGAACTTGATCTCCTTGTGACTTAAAACTGATTCCATTGTAATGTCATGAGAGGTGTTCCAACACTAATGACAATCACTTAGGTTGAGTGAATGTCCACAGCGTGCCGGGCTGCCTGCTGTCTTGAAACCTCCTCGTAGCCCTGTGAAGTGGGCATTCTTCTCTTCATCCCCATTTTACAGATGAAGACACTGAAGCAGAGAGGCATGGACTGATTTGTTCAAGGTGACACCCCTGGGATTTGAATCCCGACACCCTGACTCCTAAGCACCGCACAGACTGCTGATACAGAGGGAACGGAAGAGCTGACATCACAGTGGCTCGAGTTCACCTGCTACAAACAAGCTCACCACGCGTCTGCTTCCAAATCTTTCCTCGGCAAGATGTCTTTAGATACCATTTTCATATCCACAGTAATTTGCGAGCTGACTTACAGCTAAAATGTACTTAGAAAGTTTGTCCACTGCCTTTACCCTCGGGAAACAAATATCTTTTAAAGTTCAATTGCCACATTAAACATTTACCATTTACTGCCTCCTCTGAACAGAGATTTCCCTACCAGTCTTCTGCTCTGAATTCTGAGTTTATATGTGGGATTCATTGCATTAACAATTTCTGAGACAGTCAAGAGCTCAGAAACCATGGCAAATTCTCGGAGGGGAAAAACATTCAAGTTTATAAATTTGGGTATTAAGCAAATTAGACCCTATTATGACAAAGAGACCTTTGGTTTTCATGCATGATGTGATAGAAAAAAGATAACAGAAGAATGTCATTCAATGTTAATCTGCACATTTCATTTTTATCCTAATTGTGTGCAAATGAAAAGGGTCTCTGAACATTCAAAAGGGCTTTTCACTACTCATTAACCACATATAAATGCATGGGCAGTGGTTTGCCCCAGAAAATTGCCTTGAAGGTGACTTGAATGTATAGCTTCTGGTTAAAGGGCAGACCTTTCCTCCTGGCCTCATCAATTCTTTGGCTCTCAGTAGTTAGAATTGCTAATAATTGTGGAATTTATTACCAGCTCTGATGGGGTTTGGGTCATAGTCCGTGCACCAGGGTCAAAGTAAAAAGAATACTGCCAATGTGATTCACTGTGCGACCTCAAACCACATGTAAACGGTTACAGCCCTAGCTTTTCAGAGATCAGATTCTAGAGAGCTCAGATTCCGTCCCACACATGTACCTGTTGCCCCAGCTACATCAAACTACCTGAGGGACCTCGAATGTTTCAACTCTTTGTTTTGCCTCCATCCATTGTAGAGCTTCTCTCCTTCGGAAACACTCTTTTCCACTTAAAATCTACACAAATAATTTTTGAGATTTTTGCAGTTTTTAAAAATCCGTATTGATATATAAAAATAAATTATAAGAAAATAAAAAATAAAATAAAATAACATAAAAATAAATTACATATATGATACATGGAGAGTGTTTCTCTTTATGGTCTAATTTCCTATGTTTGCACTCCTAAATATATAGTTTAGTTTGGCCGGTTTTTGCACTTTATTTAAATGGAGTAGTATATAACGTATCTTACTTTTTTCACCCTCCATTTGGTTTGTGAAATGATTCATTAACTTTGATGTGTGGCTGCAGTTTGTGTAGTATTTTACTCTGTGCACATGGGGACGAGGAGGGGAGGGAAGAGGGGAAGGGAAGAGGGAAGGATACAATTAATTTTTGAATATTTATTTTCTCCCCACAACCTTGCAACACTCCCATTAATTCTAACAATTTATCTGTAGATTCATTAGGATTCTCTAAACACAAAAATGTAACAAACTTGTTCTTTTTTCTACCTGTTCTCAGAGAGGAAACAGTTCAACTTTTCACTAACAAATATATGTTCAGTTTGGTTGTTTGAAGTCTCTTTGTCAGACTAAGGGAATCTTCTTATATTTGTAATTTGCTGAGAAGTTTATTATTCTTCTTAAAATCACAAATGGATGCTAAATTTTATCAAACGTTATTTCTTCATCTACTGAAAGATCATAAGTTCATTTGTCATCTGCTCATGTGTTAACATGTTCCTTATGTGAATTTGTAATGATAGAGCAACCTTGCATTTCTGTGATAAATGCAACTTAGATGTGATGTATTATCCTTTGTAGATATTGCTTTATTCACTTTAATGTTTTGCTTATGATTTTTACATTATGTTAATGAGTGAAACTGACAAGATTTTTTCTTTCTCCTCTCCTTATTAGGATTTGGCATCTATTCTATGCTAGTCACATAAAAAGAGTTGGGATGTGCTCCTCTTTCTATTTTCTAGAAGAGTTTGTGGAAGATTGGAATTATTTCTTCCTTTCCTATTTGGTAGATGGTGAATTCAGTATTTTCAATTATTTAAGAAATATTCTTTTCTGAGCCCATATTACTTTTATGTTTTTCTAAGAATTTTTCATTTTATCTGTCCCCTTCTCATTCCTGACATTATTACTGACTTCTTTTCTTTAACAAATCTGTATTTTTTATTGCAGCTATGCTAGTGGGTATGAAGTGGTATGATACTGTGGTTTTGATTTGCATTTTCCTGATGACAATTTACATTGAACATTTTATTTCATTGAACATTTTTCTTTCATTGAACATTTTTCATGTTCTTATTGGTCATTTATATATCATCTTTGGAGAAATATCTATTTAGATTCTTTGCCCAGTTTTAAAAATTGGGCTATTTTTCTTTTTATTATTGAGTTGTAAGAATTTTCTAATTATTCTAGATAATAGTCCCTTAGAAGACACATGATTTACCAAACATTTCTCCCATTCTTTGGGTTGTTTTTTCGCTTTCTTGATGTGTCCTTTAAAGCACAAAATCTTTTAATTTTGATGAAGTCCCATTTAAGTATTTGTTCTTTGGTTACTTGTGTTTTAGTTGTCAAGGAACTCCTGCCTAACCCAAGGTCACATATATTTACAACTATGTTTTCTTCTAAAAGTTTTATAGTTTTGGCTATAAAAAAAACCTTTAGATCTTTGATTCACTTTATGCTAACTTTGTATATGGAGAGAGGTAGGGGTCCAAATTCATCTTTTGTTCCATTAAAGCCATTACAAAGGTCTGCCCAGATTTAAAGGGAGGGAACGCAGCCTCAGTCTCTCAATGGCATAGTGTCAACTTCACATTGGAAGAAGGGCATGTAGGATGTGATAAATCTTTAATGATGCCATCTTTGTGGAATACAATCTGTCCTAACTGGGGTCACTGAATAATCTGGGAGCTGATTCATGAATTGCAACTGTAATCAAAATTGAACCTATGTTCATTCTTTTGAGGAGAGGGTTTATAGTTTTAATCAGATCCATAATGGTATCCATTTGCTGAAAAGTCAAAAAATGTAAAATTTTAAAGCTTTAAAATTGAAGTGACTAATAATTCTATGTCATCTCTTGGAAGGGTAGGGATTCTATAATAAGGGAATTCAAATATTAATTTATAAGAATAAAGGCCTTCAAGTGGATTTTTAGGACTCAACTAATTGTGTGAAGATAGCTGATAAAGCAGAGCAGGTGGGGCCCTTGTTCTCTCCCTTCATAGCACCAAATAGGTGCATTAATAACAGTATATGACATTCATATTTCATGGCTCAACTTTTACCTAATTCACACTCTAACGCATTCTACTTTTAAGTCCCTAAACTGTCTATCATATATCAAATTTTGAGTTGTTATAAAACAGCCAAGAAATGAGTACTGTACTATATATTTTGTGCTATCGTGTAGCGGTGCTTCCAGCCAGACATCAGTTCAATTTGAGCAGTGTTGCAGTTCCCAGTGAACATCAGGGTTTATTGCATCATTATTTGAATGTTTTACATTTATTTTATTTTGTCCTTATTAGCTAATAAAATCAGAGGAAGATAAAAAATCAAATATACTGATGCGTAGCTCTCCTAAACTTAATGTGAGAAAAAAGAAAACATGGTAGCCTCTCAAAGCCGTAAATCTTTAACTTCAATCAAACTTCAACCCAACAACTGTTTATTCAAATACGAAGGAAAAAGAACCAAATTAGAATACATGAAATGATACAGATGCATTGCAATCGTGTTTTTGTGAAGTCTGGACTCAGTGGGGTATAAACATGAAATGGGTTTATTTTTTCTCCTGTCATTGCCTTCAACCACAATCTATTGAATCCCTTTTTCCTGTCCTTTAATAAAGTCTTGGACAGATTCCATAAATATCTGGTCACTTTTAAACTCAACACAGTTTACAGTTTCAATATCAACCTCTATTTAACTTGCATTTTTCTTCCGTTCCCCTTTGGCATAGGCTTAAACTGGGACCCTGATAATTTAGGGATGGCAAGACAGGGTCTGAAGGAGATACTTCTCTCTTCCTTGTTCAAGGTCTAAATCCGCCAGTGTGTTGAAGAGAACAGGAAATGGGAGAAAATGGACACATGAACAAATTTCTCTTTACTTCCTGGCTGTGACTGTATTTTTTTGTTGTTGTTATTGCTGCTTCTCTGTTATCTCCTCCTGGCCATCAAGGTTCTCTGCAACAAAGGTATTGAATTGCTGGCTCCCCTGTGGGCCTCTGTTTTAGTTTTGCAAGAGTTCAGTGGATTTGTGATTGATTGATTGATTGATTGATTTTTAAGTAATCTCTACACCCAACGTGGGGCTCGAACTCATGACCCTGAGATCAAAAGTTGCATGCTCTGCCACCTGAACCAGCCAGATGCCCCTGGATTTGTTTATTTACATAGTTCCCTAGTGTGGAGGACGAGGAAGTAGTTCTCAGCCTGTGTGGTACAGTGCTTTCTTACCACCCAAGAAGTCTTTACAAATGTGTGAAGGCATTATTGGTTGTCAGGGTAACTGAGACAACATTTAGTGTCCAGGGACCAGGGATATTAAAGGTAATATGCAAAGATATTGGAGTCAAGAACAATGTATGCCATGCATGAACAGTCCTTGGAGAATAGTGATACCTCAATGCCAATATCCTCCCCTCTTTAAGAAACACTGTTGAAATACTAAAATACTTTTTTATTCACTAGCAAATAACCACTAACCTGACATCTCCCCTGCCTCACCCCCTGCCTCACCAGTGGCCCTCTGCAGTGGCCAGCTCAGCCCCAAGCTCCATATCCTCCATGATCTAGTGAATATAAGGACAATGTCTGGCACAGCAGGGTCCCCCTGGGACCCCAATTCCCCACCAAGGCCAGAGTCAATTCTAGATGATGGATGGTGGATGGATGGATGGTTGGATGATGCCTGCACATGAGCCCATTCATCCTTGTAACAAGTGTTCTTGACTCTGATTCCTTTGCTCTCCCTTTTCCAGTCCTCTTAAATATTCTGGGAAGCTACAGGAGAGGAAACACTTTGAGATGGTGGCTGGAGGTACCAGGACAAGGCATGCTACCACTTGGTAAGTTTAGTGAGCCCTTGCAGAGGTGTCTGGCCACGACTGTTGGCAGGTGTCTTAAGAAGACAGGGTACTTAGTGCCTCATTGTCCTCAGCTCTAAGCTCCAGGTTGTCTTTCTGGGTAATAAGAAAAGTCTCACTCAACATCCTATAACATCATAATAAAAAAATCTAGTTTCAATGTGAGAGGTAATTAGGAACTTTTAACATTTTTTAATTGGCTCTCTGGGAATAGTACCCAGTTTTCACAATTCTACTTTAGTACATATTCCCTTCCCTTCCCCTCCCCCTGGGAATGCATTATGAACAAATACTGGTGACTAAATATAGAGAAAATAGGTCCGATAAGTTCAAATTCATGAAACGTTTGCTTATTAGATTCCAGGGTCTTTGTTACTCTGTGGAATAGTGATGTGATACCAAACTTGAAGTCAATATATTGGTTCAAATTGTGCCTCTGCCACTAATGGCCTGAAGGAAATGGAAGTATCAAGGATGAACCTTAGGTTTTTGACTATGCAAATGTATGGGTTATGGTGTCATTTACTGAGATGGGGTTGCTAGAGGGGCAAGTTAGAGGAAAAAGATCATGAGTTTAGTTTGGGGCATGCTGAATTTGAAATACCTTTGAGGGTCCCAAGTAGAGATACTCAGGAAACAGATGGAGACTTCCCGGAGTTCAGAAGAAATATGCAAGCTGGAGTTGCACCTGTGGACATTAGCTGTGTATGGATCATAATTGAAGCCATAGGAGTGGAATGAATGATCTAAGAAGAATGTAGAGTCAAAGATAGGAGGATCTAGGACTGGGAATGAGGAACTTCAGCATTTAGTGTTTAGGTAGAAGAAAATGAATCAGTGCAGGAGCAGTGAGGGATATGAGGAAGCTCCAGGAGATGAGGAAGGTTAGTTTGCTTCTTATTTTTACATACTTTTCTTTTACTACATGTGTTGATGCATTACCTGACATCCTTATCTATCTTATGGCCTAGACTTAATACCAACCAGCAAGCTTGTCCTCTGTTTCAGATGGATATTGGTGCACTCATTGCTGTCCTTTTCGTCTGCATTTTTCTTACTTGAAAACTCTGTATTCATTCCTCTGGAATGTCAAAAAGACATTTTTTCTGAAGCATGTGGTACAATTGCCTTGCTGAGAGAAAAAAGGATCCCTGTAAATGGTTGAAACTTCATCTTCCACCCTATTCAACAGAAGGCATTGTTTCTGTTATTTTCTTATTATTTAAATTCTGCAATTGTTGTATACTTTCTCAGCAAGATGGTCTAACCTTGAGCACACTCTTGCATTCACTTTATGGGGATGGCAATTTGCATTTTCTTTAATTTAATGAACCGTGGCAGTGTGTAAAGTTAAATAATGTTAGCATTTATGATTAAAGGAGGAAAGTCGCAAGCACCATCATCATTTGTCCAGTTTGTTGTAGATCTGTGTGTGTGTATATTCTCCCTTGACCCTCTTGAAGTAAGAATGTCATATTACTGCTGGTAGTAACAAATTGGTTTCTTCCTCCAAGCCTTCCTCCTCCCCCCACCACACAGATACACACACACACACACCCCACATGCACACACACCCCCCCCACATGCACACACACACACCCCCCACATGCGCACACACACACACACACGGTTTTACTTTTTGAAAAAAAGGGTTTTCATATATTTATTTGGTTTGTTTGGAAAATTAAAATTCACACAAAGGTAAAACTAGAATGCTTAATAAATAGACTATCACTAAATGGCAAGTCACTAGTATTGTTTGTGATGAATTCTCTTAATTCTATTCCTCAGTAATATTCTATAATTCATAGTAGCCTTGTCTGGTTCCATACATGGAGTTTGATGGCCATAGAGCCAATTGAACAACTCGTTAACTTTTATTTCTTTTTTATTTTAAGTTCATTGCAACTTAATTTATCCCTGTAAAAAACACATGCTTAACACTGCCAGAGATTGGCTAGCTAAATACCATGGAGGTTAGCATTGTAGAAGCAGTCAAACCCAGAGCAAAACTGTCCTTCAGTTTAAGCCTAAATTTAGCATGTCAATAAGGGTGATAACCTAAAGCCAACAACTCTGAAAGATTGGTCTGCTTCCCCAGAGGGCAAAAAATGTTCTTGTTCAGAGTATTAGGCAAGAACATGACAGTCAAATTGTAAAACAAAAACTTTGATGAATATTGCCAATATGGTCTTTTACACAAGAACCTAGTCAGTTACTTCTTAGTAGGTGAAGGTACCAATAATGGTCTTCTCAAACCCAATCAACTGCATTCTAGGAGAACACATTTTAATTAACTCATGCCATAAATTTGTGTTTATGTGGCCTGAGTGGGAGTGTGGGAGTGTGGAGGAGGGCATTAAGGAAGAAAATAATCCATTACTTTTATCAGGAATATTATATTCTAATTGCAAGAGGGTCAGGGAAGAAGGGCTATTAGGTAGAGTTCTGTGCTTGCAAGCAAACAAACCAACAACAAAACAAAACAAAACTTCAGACAAATCTAAGTTCCATAAGGAAATTGTTGATAGTGGGTAATTCCAAATATCAAAGGAAGACAATTTATACCTATGCTTTCTTCTAAGAGTTTTATAGTTTTACTTCCTTTACTTAGGTCTTTGATCCATTTTGAATTAATTTTTGTGTAGTTGTGTGAGATAGGGGTCCAACTTCATTCTTTTGTGTATGGATATACAGTAGTCTCAACATCATATGTTGAAAAGACTATTCTTTCCCCAGTGAATTATCTTGGCACCCTTGTCAAAAATCTTTAGAGACAGAAGGTAGATTAGTGGTTGTCAGATGCTGGGGAGGAGTTTGGAGGAATGGGTAGTGACTGCAAAAGGGTAGGGTGTTTCTTTGGGGAGGGGTAGCAAAAGTGTTCTAAAACTAGTGGTGATGGTTGTACAATTCTGTGAATATACTAAAAACCATTAATAGTATGCCTTTAATGGATGATTTGTACAGAATGACAATTATCTCAATAAAGCTGTTAAAAATTTTACAAAATAATAATCTGTTAAAAAATCAAAGGAAGGAGGGGAGGTTGGTGGGGGGATGGGCTAATTGGGTGATGGGCATTAAGAAGGGCACTTGTTGTGATGAGCACTGGGTGTTGTATGTAAGTGATGAATCACTAAATTCTATTCCTGAAACCAATACTACACTATATGCTAACTTGAATTTAAATAAAAAAGAAAAAAAATCAAAGGAATACTTGATCAATCTGGAAGTATAGAACCAAGGCAGTTCCAGGGATGAGCTAGCAAGAAGTAATGGGCAATTTCTTAAGGATCTTGTTTTCAGAGTCAACAGTTTTTTAGCATCAACAGATTTTTTTTTTTTTAAATCTTGTATCATTCAACACAGAATTCAACTTTTCAGGAGAAAAAGTCAGATTGGTCTAGCATGAGCTGAATGCCTACCCAGTGGGAGTGAAGGCAGTGGGTGGGTGCCCTGGTTGTTAGTACTAAACAGACTACATGTAATAATAATAATAATAATAATAATAATAATAATAATAGTGAAGCCTAGCACACAGGCTCATTTGGTCTGTACCAGTTACTATGCTAAGTGCTTTACATTTATTGACTTACTTAATCTTTAAAATCACCCTATTAAGTGACTATTAGTATTATACACCCTTTATATAGAAATGAGAACAGAGGATCATCAAGGTTAAGAAAATTGCCCAAGGTCACAGCTAGTAAATGAAAGAACTGTGATTCAGACCCTGGCAGTCTTGTCCTAAAGTCCATGCTTTTAATCACTATGCTACAGAATCTCTCTTTAAAAAAGGATTTTTCAAATACTCATAATTTTTCGCATTCTATCTCTTATCCTGGGGTTAGTGTGTTTACCAAAGGAGCAACGAGTTACTCCGGAGAGAGAAGCAACACTGAGCTGGCAAAAACAACACAAGACCACCAGAGGAAAAAAAATAAATTAGTAATTATTAAGCCCATGCTGCATGCTAAGCATTTTCACATATATCATCCATCCTATTATGTTATCAGTGTGCCCTACAAATCCATTCTTCACTCTTCTCTACCTAGTACCCCAGACATATGTCCTGAATGGACTACAACAACTTGAGTCCCTTGCCCTCTGGCTTCTGCTGGGTTCAGTGAATAAGAGATTGGAGCAAGGGAGGAGTGAAAGGGCAGGTGATTTATTCCCTGGCTTCCTCCTGTATTGTCACCAAGAACTGGTGGTATCCACCAACTAAAGCTTCCAGCTCCTCTCAGGTAGCCTTATCCTACCTGCAATGACAGATATTTCTTTTGGTTCCTATAACTCCTTCTCTTTGAACCTTCAGGCCTAAGAGTGATAATGGCTATCCACCATTGCTTGAAACCCCTGCTGGTTCCCCTTAACTCTGCCCACAATTTGTAAATAGTCTGCTTATTAAACCTCTCCAATCTCCTTTTGAGGGTGAATCATAGCAGGACTCTGAATGATACACAGGAATTTTGTAAGATCAATAAAATTATGTTGGCTTTGTTGTTGAAGAATTGAATCTTGACCAAGATTCCAATTAGCAAGTGACAGAGCCAAAAATCAAACCAAAGTATGTTTTTAAAACTTTCAAGCATTGGCTCTTTCTTTTAGTCCGAGCTAGTTACATAAGCTACAGCCTGTTAGCTATATCCACAGAAAAACTAGAAATCTGACTGAAGAGGGGATATATTTCAGAATGGATTTAAATGAGCATGACTCATTTCGAAATTCAATCGAATCTCCCTTCAAATGTACTATAGCTATAGCAAAGTGTTTCAGGTGGGGTGTGATGGTTAAGAATGTGAAATCTGAAGTCACTGTCTGACTCTCCATCTGTTACCACTCTGTGACTTTGGGTAAGTTACTTGGATTCTTTTTGCCTCAATTTCCTCAATAGTAAAATTAGATTAGTAATGGTGCCAGCTTCATAGAATCATAGAAAGGATAAAATGAGCTAATATATGTAAAGTCCTTAGAACAGTGTATTACTCATGGTAAGAGGTCAATAAATGTAGCTATTATTATTATTGACTTCAATGTAGCCACTTCTGTTGCTTCAAAACCTACGGAGCTGATTCTCACAAAGAGAATCCTTCTACTTTCTAGAGATCAGAATCAAAATGAGCAGCTTCTCTTGTGGTTTCATTATTTAACATGTTATAAGGAAGGTGACCATTATGAGCAACAAGTTACATCTCTTCTTTGGGCCTTTTAGGGTTCTTATTGCTAAAAAGTCTCTTTTAGTGTAATTGTTAGGTAGGTAGAGATGGTTCCATGGTAAAGATAGCTTCACCTGACCTATACTCATCCCTATGAATATAGAGCTTCTTTTTTATTTTTTATTTTTTAAGTAGGCTCCATACTAGGCATGGAGTCCAACATGGGGCCTGAAATCATGGCCCTTAGATCAAGACCTGAGCTGAAATCAAGAGCCAGAAGCTTAACTGACTGAGCCACCTAGGTGCCCCATAAAGCTTCTTTTTACACCATGTATTTGTCTGATTGTATTTTCTTACCTAGTCCCCCTGCTGACCAGAAGCACTTCAGTATTTTTTGCCAGGGGAACAGCTCAATGGCTACACTGGAATCAAGTTTTTCCCCTCGGTCCGATCAGCACCTGGTTGAGTTGTCATTGGTTTCCAATGACAGAAATTGGAAAGAGTACTAGATTGGCAGTTATGAAATCTGGGTTCTAACTGAACTGTTTCAATATGTGACCCATGACTTTGGCCAAGTTGCCAACCCCCTCTGACTTAAGTATCTATCTCATCTGTCAAAAGAAGAAGTTGGGTCAGTTGATGGATAAAGTCTTTTTCTGTCCTGAAATATCATGGCATTACTGAGGGAATCACAACAGTTATTAAAGTGGCTGGTCTTCTCTTTGCCTTATGTGAGAGCTCAATGGCAAAGCAGAAAGAGCACGGACTGAGGCAACAAATAAAAATGGAAGCCAGCATGGCTTTAGCACTTACTCCCTATATGAACATTGAAAAGTTATTTAATATTGAATAACCTCAATTTCCTCATTTTAAAGGTAAGATGTACTTCAAAGTGTTATTATAAGATGATTCATGTCAGTTTCCTAGTAAACCATATCATAGCTCTACTAAAAGTCAAGCAACTTACCATTTCATTGAGGAGATTAAGAAAGATCTCATAAGGGAATTACTAGGGCATGGGAACTTGTGACTTTTTCAAACCACAAATCAGGAGATAGTATGTGAGAAAAGACTTTTTTTTTCAGATTTGTGAGTTTATTTGTGGGAAAATTCATATGACTGAATAAAAATTAGGTTCTATTGCGCATTTACAGAATTCTCTGAATTAAAATAATTAAAAGTGTATGACATTGAGAGAGTACTGGGAAATTTCTGATGGCCATACATGTCAACTAAATGCCATGCATGACATATACAAATGAATATACATGACAGGGATTCAGAGATGAATGAGATCATAAACATTTGCTTTGTACTTCATTGTTACTGTGGCTCTAACTAACCATTCTGTCAGCCCTGATAACTGCTCCTAGAATGGTTCTACAGGAGTCAATGGCACCACTTACAAAGCTGCTGTGAGTCTCTGAACCACAGTACAGGATATTCTTTCAGAATCCTTTCCGTCTGCTCTAAATCCCATAAAACTTTGTCCCTTTACATCCCAACTCTTTAATTTTCTCATTCTGATTCCCTTTTTATTTCCTTTAAAAAAACCCCTTAGTTTTATTGAGGTATAGTTTACCTACAGTAAACTTCAGCTTATTTAATGTATATAGTTAGATGAATCTTGACAAATGTCATGTAATCACCACAATTATGATAGAGAATATTTCCACCACCGCCCCGCCGCAAATTCCCTCATGTCTCTTTGAAGTCAATTTCCATCCTTTCACCTGCTGGATCCTGGCAAGCACTGATCTACTTTCTATCAACTATTGTTTTGTCTTTTCTAGACTTTCATATACATGAAATAATACATTATATAGTCTTTTGTGTTTGGCTTCTTCCACTTAGCATAATGCTTTCGAGATTCATCCATGTTCTTGAGTACATCAGTAGTGTATTATTTCAATGTTGAATATTTTTCCATTGTATGAATATACCATATTTTGCTAATCCTTTCCCCAATTGATGGACATCTTGATTGCTTCCAGTTTTTTGTGATTATGAATAAAGCTACTATAACCAGTCATATAGAGGCTTTCATGTCAATGTTTTTCACTTTCCTTACCTGGGAGTGGGATTGCTGGGTCATATGATAATAATACATTTCACTTTATCAGAAGAAAGCCTAACCAAAGTAGCTGTACCATTTTGCATTCCCACCAGCAATCTATGAGAGATCTGTTCACTTTGCATCAGCAGCATTTGGCATGTAAGGCCTTTTATTTATAGCCTTTCCCGTAGGTATGTAGTGATATCTAATTGTGGTTTTAACTTGCATTTCCTTAATGAGACAATAGAATATTTATGCCCAGAAATGTGCATGCTGCTTCTGTAAGGCTGTTAGTGTGTGGGTGAATCAATCTATTCAGGGGTTGAGCTGGGTTTAGGTTTTGCTGTTGTGCTAGTTACCTTTAGTGCATACATATGCCTACAGGAACTGACACATTTCTTCAGTGATGGGTTGCTTCTTTGTGGGGCCAGAGGACTGGAAGTCTTTTCTCAGTGTTCCTGCCCCACCCCCAGCATTCGGCAGGACCTATGTACCTGTACAACAGAGGAGTCTCCTTGTTACTCAGTGAGAGCTGGTGCTGCGGGCTGGGGGTTCTTAATTCTCCAATTCCAGCCTCAGTCTCCAGCAGACACTGTGCACCTGAGCCTCAGAGGTAGGGATTTCACCACGTTCCTCCTCCTCCTCCTGGTGACAGTCAAGGTCTGTCATGTATCTGCTTGGATGGAAGAGAGCTTTCAGCCACTCCTCTAGTGATAGCTGGTCTTCTGGGCCTGAGAGTTTCCTAGTCTTCCTCCAAAGACAGATGGGATTTGGGTCTCCCACTCCTCCAGAAGTAGTGTGACTTTGCCTGGGTCCTGAGAGCAGGAGGGTTCCTCTCCTTCCTCCTGGGGCAGATGGCTTGTGTTTGGGATGAGAGAAGAATCTAGGGAAGTAGGCAGAGTTTCTTGCCTGTCTGCAGCCCATCACCAGCTACATGCCTGCAGTCCAACAAAGCTCTCAGGGCCTCTAGTCTCTCTAGTGCACAGCTGGGGGTGCCCTGGGAAAAGAGCTTGTAATGAAAAGCAGACTCCTCTCTTGTCTGGGTCTTTCAAACATTATAAATTAATCACTAGCCCAAAGTAGACCTTTAAGAATTCATTAAAATTTCAGTTCTTTTCTTCTTACCTGCTTTTTATTGGTTACCTCTTTCTGTCATGCTCTCCTAAAGATAAAAATGTTTGTGTATCTTGTCTCTTTTCAAAGGGGCTTGTCACTCTGAAATTTGGTTCAGCAGGTTGCTTTGTGACCTCAGCGATCTGAGCAACTCAGGAATAGCTGTAGGTTTGTAGATTATCTGCCTTTTTTTTTTTTTATCGTTAGGATGGAAGCAGAACTTCTTTCGACTCATGCTTTTTTTGATTTGGTCACTCAGTCTACACTTTACCTTGGAACAGACCATGCCACCTTGTAAGTCACTGTTACGGCAACTGTAATGCTGGGCAAAAGGCACTTTACACAAAGGTTAAGCCCTTGAAATACTGCCAGTTCCCTCCCCTAACCCAACATGCCAATTCTGGGAAGGAGGTGAGAAACCCGGAGGAGGTAGGGCTTAATCTGCACCCTGAAAAAAGCAGAAGCTTAACAAGAGGAGATGCAGTCCAAAGAGTGCTATGTGACTAAAAATGTATGTTTTCTTTCTAGCTCCCTTCC
The DNA here is from genome assembly GCF_011800145.1 of Mirounga leonina. Lineage (NCBI taxonomy): Eukaryota > Metazoa > Chordata > Mammalia > Carnivora > Phocidae > Mirounga > Mirounga leonina. Next base: position 1,364,526 of record NW_023270163.1, read on the forward strand.
CTCTTTATGTCTGAGGTGAGTCAGTTAACACTGATCTAACCATGTGACAGCCTCTTTAGGGCACTTCTATCTGATTGAGCTACTTTTCTCTCCAAAACATCATGATCCTTCTCCATTCCATGACTTGGCCTTCATCCAGAAGAACTGGCTGTGTAACAATTCCCATGAGGTAACGCGCATGTGTCCAAAAGTAAATGTTGCCAGAGAACTGCCCTTTGGCAAAGCCTCAGCTTATATAAATCATAGATTTGTAACCTGCCAAATGTTAGCTTGCTTCAGCAATGAGCTTGAGAAGATGGTGTTTCCCTACAATTTCCAGTCTATGATTTCTACTAGCATAAGAACCTTTTCCACTTTAAACAATTCTTTCTCCTCTCCCAGTTGACCTGATGACTGATGATTCTATAGTTATAAAGTCTGTTCTGTTGCCTCCTATTAATACATAGATAAGTCTATAAGAACTGACTCTAAGGCCTTATCAAATGATAATATCTCACTGTGAATGAATATATTTTGACCCTTCCTGAGATTCAGGTGAGAGAAGAGGTACAGGAGAGAACGTGTGTTTACTGGTATTCTATTTGCGTGGGGGTAGGGGCAGGTATTAATGGGCACAGAATAAGGAAAGGAGAACAGAAAGTGGAAGCTAAAGTCATTGAAATTGAACTTGAGTTTGATCATATGCCCAACCGAGCTGGCAGTGAATTACTCTGAGGAAGAAATGTCCTAAGTAGACAAATATCTTAACAAGGGAAATAATAGTCCACTCATCACCTTTTTGAGGGTCAGAAAGTTCCTATTTACCCCACTGGTCTAAAAGTAACTCAAGAAAAGAACTGGATGTGGGACACTGATCAGATAGATCCCTTCTGCTCTCCACTTCTCAATTTCCCCATCTAAGAAGTGATAGCAATGGATTTGAATATCTCTAAGGACCCTTCCATATGTATTTCCATGTTTTTAACTTGTGGTGATAATGTTTCATTTTGGTGATGTAAAAGTTACTATTATGAATAAATAAGATGAAACAGACATTTTAGGCTATTTTCCTGGCTTTGTGTTAGACAGAAAACCACATATCAGAGGCATTGATTTGGCGTTTCAGTGCCTTTCCTTCATTGATTGTTGATCATGTTCCAAGCAAAATTCATTTTAAAAAATTGAAGCAGTAGTCTTGGAAATGAAATGACAGTGATTTGTAATCCTTTATGAAAAAGATGGAGTTGATTTTCAGACCTGGTGTCTCATGCCTGTTTTGGCACAGGCTGCAAGGCACTGTGAAGAAAAACTCATAGCCTGGGTTAGGAAACATCTCATATCTTTTTGCATCAACCTCCTTGCCAACAGTAAGAAATACGCTGATGTGATACAGATGCGATCCTGCACTTTTTACAATAATTTTTAATTATGAAGTCTTGGTAAACAGGTGGCAATCTGGATACCAAAAACATACAAAGTATATATTTCCAGACCCAGTTTGGGGGCATGGGCAGGAAGAGGGATGGAGAGAGGAAGGGAGAGGGAGGAGGGAGGAGAAGATGAGAGAGACATATCCTATTGACTCTCTTTACTCACATGATCAATATTGGGAATTTATTTGGTACAAAATTTACTATAAAACCAATATTCAATCTTCCAATTTTGGAGAGCCATATGTCAGAAGCTTTGCCAGTGACATTACAGACTTTATCCCACTTAGTCTTCAGAACAACCAAATGAGTTAGTTACTGTTACAGCCACTTGTTAAATAAGTTATTCAAAGTACAAATAGGTAAGTGAATGAACCATGATTTGAAAATGGCTTGATCTGATTTCAAGGCACTAATCTAGATACTGCTGTGAAAGGATTTTGCACATCTAACTAAAGTGCTGATTAAACTGACCTTAAAAAATATGAAGATTATCTGGGTGGGCCCGGCCAAATCAGGTGAGCCCCTTAAAAGCAGTGAGTTTCTCTGGCTGGTAGCAGAAGTGCAGAGAGATTTGAAGCCTAAAGGAGAGTCAATGTGAGGAATCCTACTGCTCACGGTGATGCTGTTGGAGAGCCTGTGGGAAGCCCTGAAGACAGGAACTGCAAGAAACCTCTAGGAGATCAGAACGATCCCCCAGCTAACAACCAGGAAATGGGGCCTTGGGTCTTACAACTGTAACAAACTGATGTAATATACCACATCTGAGCAGAAGGTTTCAATGCAATTGTATGGTTCAGATACAGCTCATGGTTCATGCTCTTCCTCTTTGGCACAAAAATGGTAATGCCTGACACAGGGGCCGCTCTTTTATCAGGATCCCAGAATCAGACAGTACATGGAACTGAGTCAAGCAGAGTCACAGCAGCCGTAGCTGCCCTGTAACCACCAACATGGAATGCAACTTAAAAAGAGTGTTTTTTTGTAAGCTACTGAATTTGGGGGAGCTGTTATGCAGCAAAGCTGGGTGACATGTACAATATGTAGAATTTTTTATCCTGCTTTTTTAATTTGATATTTTCATAGTGTATTAGTTATCTACAGCCAAATGACAACATCACCACAAACTTCATGGTTAACTTAAAACAACACATAGTTACCACACAGTTTCTGTGGATCAGGAATTTGGTCACAGCTTAACTGGATCCTCTGTTTCAGAGTCTCACAAAGTCGCAGTCAAGATGTTGGCCAGAATGTGGGTTCATCTTAGGCTCATCTGGGGAAAAATGTGCCTTCCAGCTCAAGTGGCCATTAGTAGCATTCGCTTTCTTGCAGGCTGCTACACTGAGGGTCAAAATTTCTCACTGGCCATCTGCTGGAACCCCCTTTCACTTCCTTGCCATGTGGTTCTCTCCATAGGGAAATCTCAAACTATGCCAGCTTGCTTCTTCAAAACCAGAAAGGGAGAGAGTGTCTCCCAGCAAGACTGTGCTACAAACTGTAACATTATCAAAGAAGTGATATCCCATCACCTATGCTGTATTATTGGATAGATGAAAGTCATATGTTCTGCCCATACTCAAGGGGAGGGGATTATACAAAGGTGTTAACCCCAGGAGAAAGGAATCAAGGGGGGCTACCTTAGAGTTTGTCTGTCATAGACAGAACTTCTTATGTTACTAAATATTCTTTAAAAAATTTTTAATGTTTGCACAATACCTCATAGAAATAGATACCGATTTAATTCATCATGATGTAATAAATGTCCCATCATGTCCAAATTGGCTTCTAAGGTTTCTTTCATTAAATACTAAGTTCTTATATATACAAAGGCTTATTTCAAGAAAGCTTATTTTTCTATTATTCTTTTGTTGGTTCTCAAGCCACTGCCACTAATTTTAATTACTCTACTTTTAGAATATGTTTTAAAATATATTAAAATTAGCCTCTAACTTAAAGGCTGGGTGATATACATTTTGCTTTCCACAGTCAACATATCCATGCAGTATCTTTTTTTAAGAGATTTTATTTATTTGAGAGAGAGTGCAAGAGAGCACAAGCAGAGGGGAGGGGCAGAGGGAGAGAGAGGGGCAGACTCTCCGCTGAGCAGGGAGCCTGATGTAGAACTCAATGCCAGGACCCTGAGATCATGACCTGAGCCAAAGGCAGATGCTTAACTGAGCCACCCAGGCACCCTATCCGTGGAATATCTTATCATATTGATCTTAATACATAGCTCTATCTGAAATAATTCAAGAAAACCCACTAAAATGATTCTATGTAGATTATTTTTAGTAATCATCTCAAAGCATATTTACAACAATTTAATTTTTGTGAACCATATTGGCATTTTATTAAATGAAATCACACATGAGCTCTCTAGAGACAGTCTACATAATTGGGGAAAAAGAGATACTTGAGAGCAAAAGTTCTTTCAATATTTTGTCCACTGGTGAGCATCTCAACTCTATTTAGGTATTCATGAAATAAGTGAAGCAGAGATAAACATATGCAGGAATGATAAGTATAAGGAAGCCAAGAAGCAGTTATGTAGTAAGCACTAGAATGCAAATTGTTTATGTTCATTTTCATTACATATGCGTGAATACATACACCTACACTTAGTTTTAATGATATTATTGGATATCTTTAAAATATATAAGATTATATACATTTTGAAAATCTAGAAGCAAGAAAGGACGAAGTCTTTTGTCTATTTCTAGATTTGCCCATCCAGTTTTCTTTATATCTACTAGCTAATGAACAATATTCTGGCTAGAGGCAAATGTACCGTATAACTCAATCCTTCCCTTATGCTAACACATTCAAAAGGATATGCAAATTATGTAACAATAGTAAAGTCATCACAGTTCTCAGGGAAAATAATTTCCATTTCCACCAGGAGGTTTACATAGATAAATGAGCATAATAAATAGAAGTGAGGTCCTTGATGCTTGACCAACTCCTGCCACTTCTAATGCCTTCTCAGTCATATATTCACAAATTGGAGTGATAAATAGTTTCAAACAGGTTTCTTATTATTTGGATGACTTACATTTCACTGTTTATCTAAGGAAAGGTAAATGTCCATGCATTTCTACTTCATGCCCTCATTGAACTTTCCTGAACTCTTTTTGTGTACTCAGATTTTGAAACCAAAATATACTTTTCACTTCTGTACAAAAGCAGAATTTGCATAATCCATGTTCTCTCTACCCTGTGGAAAGGTATATAAAAAGACCATGATGGTAATTACAGAGGATTTCTGTGGATTCCCTCTGCATAGTTACTGCAGCTGGCCTGGTCCTAGGATCCTGAATCAGCCAGAGAGGTAGGGCTCAGAACATGCCATGATGGGGACTCCCTGAACTGACAAGAGTTATGACATTTCTACTACTTTGCAGCCAGACTGAAGAGTGCTCCTCCTTGAGGGATACTGTACATTTATTTTCAAATATAGGGTCTGAATGGGGGAAGAATCTGATAAATAGAGAGACTAACATTTATTGAATAAATGATGTGCCAGGCGCTATGTTATTCACTAAATGGTGTTTCATTATCACAGCAACACTATGAGGTAGGTACCATGATAATTAGAATGCCCATTCAATTTATTTTCCATATTAGAACACATTGGAGAATAAAATGACAGCTATTAATAATTAAGCTCAAACAACAGGCATAACATGGAACCTTTCTAGGAAAACTTTAAATATGGTCACTCTTTTATAATCCCTATATTACAAATAAGGAAACTGAAGTTCAGAAAGATCAAGTAATATCCCCAATCTCCATGGCTAGATGGTGGCAGATCTAGGAGTCCAACATTCTTGAACTTATATTTCATGAGTAAGCAGTTAATTAAGTAGCAGTAATTCAGGAGACTTTTGTTACAAAATGACAGATTAATAACATTTCCACTCTATTTCCTTCAATAAAATCCTCCACAAAATAGTAAAAAAAAATAAGAGACAGAAGAGGAGCCTCCATCTTTAATGAAACTAAGAAATGATCACAATCTCAAACCACAACATATGTAGAATTTCCATCAGAAGAGTAGTGCTCATCAGTCCCATTTGCAAAAATGTACTTAACACAGAAATCCAGTCAACCCAAACAGTAAAGCAAAATAAAGAGCCAAAAAAATAGAGAAGCCATGGTATGAAAGAGCTGGGATCAAGTATTGATTCCATTAATATTTGGAATTTAAAATGAAAAATGGTAGGAATTATAGAACAGAAGGCAAATGTTATGAACACTGACAATGTAACAATTGTAATAGAGGTGTGAAGGAGGAGGAGAATGGGAAGAAGTTTAAGAATATCTTCCTTATCCATGGAGAGACACCAAGAGATACCATTTAACTTGATAAGTCAATGAGTAGGTGTTTAATCATATTATTTAAATTTAGAAAGTTAAAGAGAAGTATAAAAACAAAGAATATAAACCTTCAATATTACCAAAAGGAGAAAAAAACCCAAAACTGAATTAAACCTAGAATTTCATAACCTTATAAAGAGTATAAGCAATTCCTCCAGAGCACCAAAACAGTAATAACGTGAATAAAATAGAAAGAAAAATTGCCTGATGATGAAAAAAGGCAAAGCTAAGACTATCGCGGTAACATACATTTCTAGATGTACTAGCCAACACAACTAGTCAAATGAAAGAAATGAAAAGAAGTGACAAAATTATCCACATTTGCTAATAATATGGTTATTCATCTGGAAAACCCAAGAGGATAAATTGAAACCCTATTAGAAACAATAAGAGAATTCAGTGAGGTTCTGATTACAAAATCAGTAAAATCAATCAATGGCTTTTCTGTATATAAAAGCTAACCAAGTATAAAATAAAAGAAAAATCTCAGTCATCTGTAGCTATATGATATAAAACATCTAGGCATATTATTCAGCCTTAAAAAAGAAAGAGAGCCTAACATTTGCAGCAACATAGATGAACCTGCAGGCTATCATGCTAAGTGAAATAAGCCACACAGGAAAAACTGTATGATCTCACTTATATGTGGAATCTTAAAAAGTCACATACATAGAAGCAGAGATTAGAACAGTGGTTACCAGGGGTGGAGAGGTGGGGGAAATTGGGGATATATTGGTCAAAAGGTACAAAGTTGCAGTTATGTAGGATGAATCAGTTTAGAGATCCGATGTGCTGCATGGTGACTATAGTTAATAATACTGTATTAAATACTGGAAATTTGCTAAAGGAGTAGATTTGAGGTGCTCTCATACACAAAATATAGTAACTATGTGGGGAGATGATATGTGAATTAGCTTGGCTGTAGTAATCATTTCACTCTGTGTGCATATATATATATATATGTACATATGTATCAAGTCATCAGTGTTGTACACCTTAAATATATACATTTTTTTAAAGATTTTATTTATTTATTTGACAGATAGAGACACAGCGAGAGAGGGAACACAAGCAGGGGGAGTGGGAGAGGGAGAAGCAGGCTTCCCGCTGAGCAGGGAGCCAGATGCGGGGCTCGATCCCAGGACCCTGGGATCATGACCTGAGCCGAAGGCAGACGCTTAATGACTGAGCCACCCAGGTGCCCCAAATATATACATTTTTATTGAAAATAAAATTTAGGGGCATACAGTCCATCATTAGTTTTTGATGTAGTGATCCATGATTCATTGTTTTTGTATAACACCCAGTGCTCCATGCAGTACGTGCCCTCCCTAATACCCATCACCAGGCTAGCCCATCCCCCAACTCCCTCCCCTCTAAAACCCTCAGCTTGTTACTTGGAGTCCATAGTCTCTCATGGTTCGTCTCCCCCTCCGATTCCCCCCCCCTCCATTTTTCCCTTCCTTCTCCTAATGTCCTCCATGCTATTTCTTATGATCCACAAATATGTGAAACCATATGATAATTGACTTTCTCTGCTTGACTGATTTCACTTAGCTTTAAACAAGTGCAAACATACATCAAATTGTTGGGTTGTGAGCTTCAATATTCAAAATTATTGATTCTGTTTAAATTAATATAGGCAATTCTAATCAAAACTAACATAATTTTAGATACAACTTGACAAAATGATTCTAAAGTTCATCTGAATAAGAAAATATGAGAACAGCAAGGAATCCTCTGAAAAAGAAGAGCAAAGAAGGGGAGCTAGGATTACTATATACTACAACATTGTATAAAGCAACAATAATCAGAAATGATTCTGGGACATGAACTGACTGATGAACAGAACAGAGAGTCCAGCTAGATCCAAACACTTCTGGAATTTAGTATTTGGTAAAATAGCATCTTTAATAGTGGGGAAAATAAATTATTCAATGTATACACAATGAAATAGTATTCTACCGGAAAAAAGAAAGAAATCTTGCCATCTGTGACAACGAGGATGAACCTAGAGGACATTATGCTAAGTGAAATAAGCTAGGCAGAGAGAGACAAATATTGTATGATCTCACTTATATGTGGAATCTAAAAAGAAAAAAAAAAGCTGAACTCAGAAATAGAGAGGAGACTGGCAGTTGTTAGGAGCTAGGGGGTGAGGGAAATGAGATATTGGTCAAAGGGTACCAACTTCCAGTTATAAGAGGAATAAGTCTGGGGATGTAATGTACAACATGGTGACTATAGTTAACAATACTGTATTGTATACTTGAAAGTGGCTAAGAGTAAATCTTAAATATCCTCACCACCACCACAAAAAATTATATGAGATGATTATTATATGAGATGTAATTATTTGACTAATTATATGAGATGAAGGATGTGTTAACTAACCATATTGTGGCAATCATTTCACAATATATTTGTTCATCAAATCATCACATTGTACACCTCACACTTATGCAGTGTTAAATGTCAATTATATCTCAATATCTGGAAAAATAAATGATATTGGGGCAACTGGCTAGCTGTCTTTATACATAGTTGTAAATCTTATTTCCTACTTCCTTCCTTACTCTGAGGTGTACAGCAGATAGATCAAATATTTAAATGGAAAAAGGCAGAAATAGACCAGATGGAAACATGGGAAAATCTATGGGTACACTTGGAGAGAAGACCTTTGCAACACACACACACACACAAATCAGTAAGTGAAAAAAGAAAAGAATGGCAATTTGATTATATAAGTCTTAAAAATTTCTGCATGACCAAAATATTACAATAGTCTAAAGAAAAATGACATATTTGGAAAGAAAGATTTTATTTTATTTTATTTATTTGAGAGAGAGAGCTGAGCCTGAGTGGGGGGAGGGACAGAGGGAGAGGGAAAAGCAGACTGCCCGCTGAGCTCAAAGCTTGATCCCAGGACCCTGGAATCATGACCTGAGCCAAACGCTTAACTGACTGAGCCACCCAGGTGCCTTGGAAAGAAATATTTCTAACATCCAGGCCAGAAAAGAAACCAATTTTCTTAATCATTGAAATAGCTCATACACATGAATAAGTAACGAGAAAATCAACCTGATAATAATAGCCAAAAGGAGGGAGTGAAACAGATCATATAAAAAGAATTTAACAAATGTTAAAAAATGCATGTGGTCACTGATAATTTAAGCAATACAAAATAAAATGAAAAAATATTATTTTTAAACTGTCAGATTGGACAAGATAAAAAGTAGCTTTGAGAGGATCCAATAGAAAAGGGTGAGAAGAAGCAAGCACTCATACACTGTTAACAGAATTGCAAATTGAGGTAAAGTATTTTGAAGGACAAATTGGCATTATTAGAATTTTAAGTGTATATAACTTGACTTAGTGATTCATCCTTTAGGCATTTACTATACAGATAAATTTGCATATGTGATCATAAAACTATCTCTGTTGCAGCATCCATGTTAGAAGGGAAAAAATGAAAAAATTTTCAATGTCATATTGGTTATGTACATCATGGTACATCTGCAACATAATACTATGTAGCTATTTATAATATTCAGAGAAATGTATAAGAAAGATTTCTAACATATACTGTGAAGTGAAAAAGAAAAGTTGCAGAAGAGTATGTGTGGTATGGTACCATTTTATATGTAAGTTCAACTTCCTATCTGTATACATTATTTCTGGACAAATTACACACAAAAAACTTAACAGTTATTTCTGGCACTAGGATTAGCATTTCTGGTGGGGGGAAGGAATTAGACTACTTATGCTGTTTTATACATCTTAAGGCAATTTGATTATTTTTCCAGGACCATTTCTTCTATAACAAAAGTAGCTTGTATTTTATTAAGTATCTATTGAAGGTCCATTAATTACAAATCTTATTTGTAGACATTATTGACTGTTCTAAGTATGCTTCCCCAGCCAGAGCCTTCGTGAAGTAGAAACTCCAGTAGTTCAAAGAATATTTAGTGAGAACCTACTCTAGGCTGTTGGTATATATTGAGGAAATATAAAATTGCTCATGGGAAAAAAGAAAACTAGAATTAGGTTTTTTTCCTGAACATGTAGCTCTATTTTGATCATTTGGGTTACCCTTTGGCAATCCCATTGTTAAAATAAAAAACAGAGTCCAGCCTTGAAAATTCCCTGAGCAGACAAAACCAGTTTGCTCATACACACAAAGCTTAATTTAGCTTATTCTGTAAGACTGAGTTGACCTGGGTCATTTCTTGCTTATGCCTCTGGAAATCATAAGCAAAACTTAAACTGTTTCTCAAGGTTAATGTGAGATAACCACTGACCAATTACCTATCATTTAAGAAAATTCTAATATTATAACCAATCACTGTAAAGAATAAATAGTCACTGCCTTCTCACTATATAAGCTGCTTTATAACAACACACCCCTGAGCCTCATTCCGTGTTTTGGGTTGAGTGCTCCTGGTTGGCAAACTGTCTTTTCAGTGTGTGCACAATAAACTTTTACGAAGTACTACTTCAGTGACTCATTCATTTTACTTCAGTGATTTATAAACTTTTGACAACACCATATCTTAACATGCTAGGCATTCCTAACAAGAACATAATACATGGTTACTTACAAAAGGGATACCTTAAGTACAAATAATCATGATTAAAACTGCAAATAAATTAACTATAAGATCCATGAGAGGGCATCTAAGTATTTCTGTTCCAGGACTACACATGCAAGGCATATCCTCAAAAAAATAATCATGTCCCTTGATCTATATCAGAACCTGTAAAATATACTCCCATCATAGCAACAGTGCATTGTAATGTAGAGTCATATAACACTAACATAGTGCCAACGGGGCACAGAACATGCAGAATTCCCCAAATCCCCCTCCTGGCTTTCTAGAATCTTCAGAATCACTCTCCCTTTTATTTCTTGATCTTCCTCTGATTCCTTTCTATTGCTCCACTAAAGCCAAAGTCTCCAAGCCTTTCGTGGACTAATGACTGTTCCTCCTATGATTGATTCCTTTGCACCCCAGCTCACCCTAACACACACCTTATAAAAACATAGGCAGAGGGAGAAACAGCATAGCACACTGCAGTTAAGAGCACGGAACTATGGAACAACTTTCTAGTTTCTTGACTTTGGACAAGTTACTTAACCCATGTGTGCTTTATTTTCCCCACTTCATGGAGTTAGTAGGAGAAGTAAATGAATTAAATTAAATTAAAAGAGTAATAGCTCATTTGTAAAGTGCTTAGAACAATTCCCCTGGCACATGGCAGGCATTATATAAGAACTTGTTAAATCGATAAATAAGTGCTACAAGGCTCAGCATAGACATTACTATCACCAGGAAAGTTGCCTCACTTTTCCTTCCCCAAAACTGGGTTAAGTGCCCCTCCTCTTTGGTTACCTCCTCCCTGTGCTCCGGCTTGTCATTGCACTCACTGCACTGCATTTTAATTGCCAATTGTTTTTAGGGCTCCCTTACTGAAATGAGGCACAGTGAAGATGTTCCTCATTTGGCCAATGTAAGCTTTTTTAAGGCAGGAATTTTGTCTTTTTTGCCTTCTGCCAAATCCTCAGTGCCTACAACAATATCCAGTGCAGATGTAGATGACCAAAAAAAAAAAAAAAAAAATGTTGAATGAATTTTCTAAGTGTTTTAACTGCTAGTGCTCTCATTCCTTTTATATACCCACCTATTATAGTACTATAGTACTATAGTATAGTAATAATAAAACTCATGATAATAATAATCACAATATTCCTGCCATGGACTGAGTGCTAAGCATGTGGCAGAAAGTATTAAGTGCTCCATGTACAGAATTTAAGTTAATCGTCATGAGAGTCCAGTGACGGAGGGGCCGGTATCATCCCCACATTACAAATGAAGAGACTGAGGCTAAGCAAGACTTAGCACCTTATATAGGCCAAAAAGCTAGTAAGTCACAGTTTGAAACCCTGGCATTCTGACTCCAACGTCTGCACTCTTAACAAAATTGACAAACTGCTGTTGAAGGCTTTCACTGTATGAGGGAAATGTGCACTTAGGTAGATGGAGATACACAGAAGCAGAGACTTCCTTCCTTTCTGGGACATCCCCTATTAAAATGAAATGGTATAAAAAACAAGGTAGAGGGCGCCTGGGTGGCTCAGTCGGTTAAGCGACTGCCTTCGGCTCAGGTCATGATCCTGGAGTCCCTGGATCGAGTCCCGCGTCGGGCTCCCTGCTCGGCGGGGAGTCTGCTTCTCCCTCTGACCCTCCCCCCTCTCATGTGCTCTCTCTCATTCTCTCTCAAATAAATAAATAAAATCTTAAAAAAAAAAAAAAAACAAGGTAGAGAGTGCCAGAAACTGCTCCACCCTTTGTGTGGATTATGTTGCAGAATTCTCATGTTAACCCATTGATGTAGGTGCTATCACCGCCATGCTACTGATGAGCAAACCAATTGCAGGGAGGTTCAGTAGCTTGGCCCATGTCAAATGTCAAGATTCAAATACACCCTGGTATGACTTCATACTAGTTTCTTGTGACCCATAACACAGCTATTTATAAAGATGTTAATTAAAAATAATAGTGTTGGTGATAGCACTTTGGAGACTAAGCCATCTGGGTAAGGGAAATACAGCAACAGGATCCTCCAAATGTGTAACATCAGTTTTTCAGCAAACAGAGATGAACCCTGGAAAACATGATAGAGGAGGCAAATGAAGTCCAGTGGTGGTCGTGCCACATCCTTTCCCCCTTTACCTACTTATAATTTCAGAATGGTCCTGATGAATGCATTTTTCTTCTTGCATTTTTGAGGTTCTTGGTTTTAAGAGATGTATGCTTCCCAAATCAATTAATGTTCTGGAATCTTTCCACAAATGTACATTTCACTCTCTAACTTTGTCCTTATTAAACTAGCATTCATTTTTGCCAACTTTTTAAAGCATCTCTTACAAAAATTTTTTTTAAACTACAGTTATATTGGTAGATTTTAGCTTATTATTTTGTAGAGCACTTTCTGGACCTAAATTATGACAATTGAGACCACATGGTATTCAGTCTATGACTTCATAACTGTATAGTAGCTGAAAATTCTGCAGCACATTTATTCAAGTACAATCAAATTTCATTATGTAATCCATCCCCTCCCTAATCTTCACTGTCTTGCTATCCCTGAGAAGATTTTATTATAAGTTCCACACTGCCTCACAGGTGCATCACCTTCTAATTTACATGACGTACTGTAAATTTATATGCCCTAGCATATAATTCATTTTACTTCTGGCTTATTTTTGCCAGAGTCCACACAAGATTGCTTTTCTTTGGAGAGTAAGCCCTTTCCAGATATGCTTACCTGAGCAAAATGCATAACAACAAAGAAGCTAAGCCAAGCAGTAACAAAACACAGAGTTCTAGCTTTTTAATGTTTATCTTTTGTCAAGTTGTATTATGTTGATTAATTTATGAAGCTGAATACTTTAAAATTCTTAGACTTTTCAGTGTTAGCACCCTTAGCCACAAAGTCAGGAATTCCAATATCGATAGCTTTGTGGAACGTGTCATCGTGATTACACTGAGACCAAATGTCTAACGTCAAATCATGCCACTGCACTTGGTTCTTTGAGCTTTTGGTCAGGAAAGCATAATATAAATCTAACACTTAAATAAATGTCATGTTCAATGTGCCAGAAAACTCCCAAAATCAAACTGGATAGCAAATGTTGGCAGCAAGTCTTCTACCATCCACGCATGAGACTGAAGTGACTTTGAGGCAATGTTCAAAACAAGTCCATGTTGTTGGTCTCCAATAATGTTTTTCATGTGAATCCCTGTGCAAATACGGACAGGACGGAACCTATTAGAATGGAAGGCTAACTATATATAGAGAGAGTCCTCTAAAGTGCAAGAGTGCCTACCTTATTTTAGAATAACCAAATACTCTAACTGTCCAGGACACATTCCTTGTCTCTTGTGTTTTACTAGGAGAGACAGAGAGATATTTGCAAGTGATCTGAAGAAAATGGAAACTTTCATTCAAATCAATTACTACTCACTAATAAAAATGGTCCCATGAACAAAAGGACAAATAGTCAAAAATTTGTCCTTTTGGTATAGACGTGTAGATTAAATTGGAAGTAGGTTAAGTAGAAACTTCTGAGTATCTCAGTAAAAGTAAATGTATGCACATATCTATATAGATAAGGCCCAAGTATTCTGAAGATAAAAACTTGCAATGCACAAAATCAATAAAGAACACATTATTTCCTCAACATTACCTTTCTTCGACATTGTAAAGCACTGTTAAGTCAGACTCATTAGAGAGATGGCCAGTCTGAATTTGTGAAATGCCTTCAGTATTTAGAATTCACTTTATCTATATAAATTTTATTGCTCTAAACTACTTTCAATAATATCAGTAAAGCATAGTCTAATAGAACGTTTAATGAGGTTTATTTTAATTAATAGATAAGGATAATTTGTAACCGACTCATTGTTTAGATTCCACTTGATTTTGCTAATGTCCTCAGAAGCATTTGTTTCTCTAAGCAGTTTACTATCCTTCAACATTTTTCATTAACATTTTGAATAGGTATGCCAAACCTTTTCTGCATAGATAGCACAAAAACGGGAGTTAAGTCCACAATTCTTTAAGTTATCTTAGGATTCAATAAGATTTGAGTGACTTACTAAAAAATTCTTCAGGGGTGCCTGCATGGCTCAGTTGGTTGAGCGCCTGACTCTTGGTTTTGGCACAGGTCATGATCTCGGGGCCCTGAGATCAAGCCCCTGAGTCAGTGGGGAGTCTGCTTGAGATCCTCTCTCCCTCCCTCTGTCCCTCCCCCTGCTCATGCATGCTCTGTCTCTAAAATAAATAAATAAATCTTAAAAAAAATTCTTCATAGTGCATTGATTATATGCAAGACAAAACTTCAGAAGTATTGGAAAAAAATTTAAAAAAAACTAGAAATTTAGCAGATTTCTATTTTGCTCTCTCCAGACAGTACCAAAATAATTGATTAGATCAAAGTAGGATATTCTGTTAAAACAAAATAAAACAAACAGAAACCCCTCAGTTTGTTTAACAGAACTGACTAGTCTTTTATTTTTCAAACTGGCTGATCCCATACCCTCAAAAAACCCCAAATTTTTTTGGTTTCTTAAAATACATATTTATTTGAACCAACAGCTTTTTTTTTTTAAGGAATAATGTGGTTCTCTTTAGACAGGTGTTTCGAATGCTGAAATTATTCATCAGTCTTCAAGAAACTATTGAGATCATTCTATGTTAAGGATAATTTGAGACCTTACCCCTGCTTACAGGTTGCTAGCAACATAATGATAATATTATATACACATATTGTAATATTATGTGCATACTTACATAGATAATATATAGATACATATATACTATTATATATATATGCATATATATAAAATGAAACTGTGTATATATAGATAGCCAGATAGATAGATACAGGGTAGGCTTTATTCATTCCTCTCTTCCTACTTTCAACTAAACTAACATGGTTTGAGTACCTGCTGTGCCTGGTTCTAAAGTTTAAATATGCAGATCATTTTTGCCATCTAAGATACAGTATAGGATATGCTACAATTAACCTAAGTATATTAGGATATGTTTAGTAACAAATTAACATAGAATATCAGCAATTTATGATAATAAAAATTTCTCATTCAAGCAAAGTCTTATGCAGGTCAGATTGGCTGTCCTCCATCTTATGACTATGCCATTTGGAACATGTAATCCCCAAGGTTTCCAAGGCAGGGGAAAAGTGGATTGGAATACTGTACAGGATGTTTTTAACAGGTTAAGTCACTTCTGTTGACGTTCCACAGTTCAGAGTTGTGTCATAGGGACCCTAGCATTACTTCAAGGAGGCTAGTGAATGCTGTTTTCATTTGCACTCAGGAAGGGGAAACTGTGATGAACACAGAACAATTTCTTTATCACACTATCTTATTTAGGTTCTCCTGAATGTAGAGCTGAAAGACAGAGATCCAAGTACAGGTAATTTATTTGGGAGTTAATTCCAGGAGCAGGAGTAAGGGAGCACAGAGGGGAAGTCAGGTTAGGAGGAAAAACCAATATGTTGATTGGGACCACCACTGTGGGCAATAGGGGCTCAACTGTGTTGAGATCTCCTGAAAGGTGTACAGAATTCCTGTCAGAATTGTCCACCTGACAGAGGCAGGATAACATATCCATTGGTTTTTGTCTCTCATTGGTTTAGGATTGTTCTTAGGAATAATAATCTCACATCTCTCGTATGTGGAAAGAATATTCTTATCCCCTTACCATTGGGGAAGGCCCTGAGAAGAAAGCAGAAAGACAACATGGCAAGCTCTTGGGGTAGGGTGCTGCCAGCATGAGATGACTCTGAGTTCACATTAAAGTGTCCACCTGCCAATGCAGGTGAAATCAGATGTGTTCTGACCATGTGACATGGAGAATCAGAGGCATCTGCCACATACAAAAACTATACTTTAACAAAAATAAAGGAAACAAATACCTTTTCTTCAAAGATGTCCCAGATAGGAGCTATGGTCTGGAATAATCTGGATAATTTTTTTTAATATTGCATTTGGCTTTCCCATGAGAACCCAGTAGGGGTTGTATTTTAGAACTATGAAATCAATTGGAAAGTAAAATGGGGAGGTGAACATTTGTTCAAGCAATGTAATCATTGGAGACAACTTATCCAGGTGACCCAGCCCAAGTTCCTTCTGCTTTTTTAGAAGTCTCCATCCCCAGGTCCTATTAGATAATTATCTCAGTGCTCTACTTCTGTAGACATTATTGAAATGTTCAGTTCTCATTCCTTTCTTTCTTTAGCTGACAAACTTAAGAGAGAAATGTATTTAGTAGTTATTAAAAATGAGGTTGGGGGAAGATCTATAGAAATCCCCCACAGTCCTTCTCTTGAGGCACCCTATATTTTCCTTCCATATTTTCAGATTTGAAGTTGACAGGAACAATTAACCATACAAAAAGGCAAGGTGCTCAAAAAAGCAAACATAATGTATAGTTCTCTTTGTGGTTTTAATGAATGCATCCTTAGTGCACCTTTCAAAGTGCATATTCAGTGTGGTTCTGTGATAGTGAAGCCATACTCTCTTTTCTCTCTTCTTGTCATAGCTTCTGGTTAGTACATTTTAGTTTGTTTATGGTTGATACTTTCAAAGAAACATGATTTATTGACTCAAGTGAGCCTGCTGAATATTCACATTAGCCTTACTTTATATGTATTTCCATTTAAATGTCTGTAAAATAAAAGCTACCTCTTCACCATTTTGGCTATAAATTTTCAAAACAGAAATTTATAAGCTAGTGGTATATTTCAAAAAACTCTCCTAAATTTTATCTAATTAGAAAATCTCCCAACTTTTGCTCCTTTTCTGTTCTTTAGGGCCTGTATCCTTATTACAGCCCTTGTCATACTATAATTTTGTTTTCTTATTTGTTCCTTCATTGTACTTGGAGCTCTCTACCCTAATGGCACTTAGTAGGGTCTTAGTAATATTTGTTCAATGAGCAAATGGTTAAATTATGTGTGATTTGAATACCTGGATTGTGTTAATTTCTTATTTAGAATACTATGCTTCTCTGGGGATGTTGCCCATGAATAAATGCATACTGAATCCCAAAAAGGACTGCAGAAGTATAAAGACAATGAACAAAGCATACAAGTGATATCCACATGAGAAGATAGAAATACAATCCAGCAAACTGTGGACTGAAATTGGACCTTATGGATGTTCATTTTATAGATGAGATAATTGAGGATCATAGGAAAATGATTTCCCAGGGTCATCAAACCATTTAGTGGCAGAGCTAGTTTGTCAATCCCAATCCACTATACAGTATGAAAAAGAGAAGCTAAAAAGGGCTATGAAAATAATTTAAAGGTGTAAGGATGTGGTTCAAAGATAAATGTTATTTAGACTAAGATTGGTTGGGGATTGATCATACCCAAGGGGTCAGTGGTGACCCCTATCTCACCAAAAATAATTACAAAAGGATGAAGGTATTGAGTAGAATACATGAGCTGGGGAAGAGGGAGAGAGGAAAAGTAGACCAATCACTGTATTTAAGAGATTCACAATTTAACATTTCCTGTAATAAGAGTATATTTTGTAGTTGAAAGGATCTATGTAGGTCTTAAGCCTGGCCAGTTACTTTTGGACTGAATTATGTTACTCCCTCCTTGACCCCTCCCACCCAACAAAAAGATGATCCATCTACAAAGGGAAGCAAACTGATGAAATTTATATGTGTTTGTGCTGAGCTGAAGTCATTCTGTAGCACTGCTGAAGTATTTATTTTTTCTGAAAGGGCTCTTTTTATTAAATACTTCTCCATTCTATTATTTCTGGCTAGTGGAAATCCATCATGAGTATTTAAATCTCAAAGATGAGCTAGATTCTAAATCTGCACCTCATGTTTCTCAGCTGAGTCTCTTCTTCAAATTATATATGCATTTTCTGTATCTGTATTCCGATTCATTTTTCACACTTTCACAATCTGAGATGGGAACCATACATTTGGTAGTTCTTTTTTTTTTTTTTTTTAAAGATTTTATTTATTTATTTGACAGAGAAAGACACAGCGAGAGAGGGAACACAAGCAGGGGGAGTGGGAGAGGGAGAAGCAGGCTCCCCGCAGAGCAGGGAGCCCGATGCGGGACTCGATCCCAGGACCCCGGGACCATGACCTGAGCCGAAGGCAGTCGCTCAACCAACTGAGCCACCCAGGCGCCCCATTTGGTAGTTCTTGACCTATTTTTAAATTTTGTCATTTTTTTTCAACTTTTGCCTTTGCCCGGGAGGAACAACCACTTTAGATTGAACTGCATTACAATTATTTTTGTAAACTGAATCCAAATTGGGTCACAGTGCTATTTTCATCTCTAATCAACTTAAAAGCATTTTTCCCACTATTTCTGCTTTATGGTTTTCTTTCTAGATATGTTTGCTCTTATTCTAAGGACCTTGCTAGCTTTAATTCTGGGATATAGATAACTGTACAGTGTCATGATCAACAACTATTTCTAGCTTGTTCTTGAATAAAATCTTTGAAAACATTTGTTCTCATGTTTCCAGCCCTCTGTGGCCTCAAACTATCATGCTGAAATGACTCCCAACCATTATAGTTTACTAATTTTAAGTGATTTTACTTTCCACCATCCAAATCACTAGTGTTCCATAAGACTGAAGGGATCATCCAATCCAATATTCTTATATCATGACCAAGAAAACTGATGCCCAAAGAAATTAAACAATTTTTCCAAAATCATACAGCTTGATAGCAGCCTAGCCTAAATTAGAACTCAAGGCTCTTGACTTTTGACACAAGGCTCTTTCCACCCTACCATAGTATATTTATTTATATGACTAATGTCTAGTTCATATGTCTTATTTTAAGTTCAAAAATATTTGTAATACTCTGATTATTTTAACCTTTGACTTGAGTTTTTGTGAAAATAAAGATAACATAATTTACTCTTATCCTTATCATCCCAAATTATCTCTACTGTCAATAAAAGATGTCTTCATTTCCATGATGGTAGGAAGCACATTGACATAGCATTTTAATTTGAATTAATGGTAACACTTAGAAAGGAAGGCCAGATCAAATACTATAATTGATCTTCATTATATAATTCCAGTAAAGGCCAGCAGCTGTATAGTTATAGCCATGTTGTGTTATGAATGTTTTGAAAAAGTAATTAAATGAGTGGCTCTGGACAAGACATTAGAACCATAGAACCAAGGTGATAAAGTCAATGATGCAGATCCAAAAAAAAAGACAAAAAACAAAAAACAACAAACTCAAACAAACCCACCAGAATAAAAAACAAAAAACAAAACCCAAAAAACACAAGCCACAGTCAAAGTACTTCCTGTATTTAAATATTGTTACCCATGATTTTAAGTCTTAATATTGTTATTTTCAGAAATAGGGTACCCCTAGGGATTCCAAATGTTGGCATGAATTTTTTAAATGTTTTATGAATTAAAACAAAGATTACATGTTGTTATAATGACATTTAGAGGCATTCAGCAACAGGGTAGCATATGGCTATAGAACAGAGAAACCTCATTTTCAAAGAAAATGTGTAACCAAATACAAAAGTGAAAATGGTTATGTACTAGTGGGTGCTAAAGAAAACACCCTCTGTTTCTGTTACAAGTGCTTATGTTCTAAGAGAATGATACATTCTAAAGTAAAGTGAAGTATTAATTCATAGCTCCTGTGTAGTCCATCTAATACTTTTAAAATCTACACGTAATTCTTGAGGTGAATGCAAAGGCAAAGTCAACTGAGATAAGTAAAAACTGTTCAGAAAAGCAATGGTAGGGGTGCCTGGGTGGCTCAGTCAGTTAAGCGTCCGACTCTTGATTTTGGCTCAGGTCATGATCTCAAGGTTGTGAGATTGAGCCCCATCTTGGGCTCCATGCTGGGTGTGGAGCCTGCTTAAGATTCTCTCTCCCTCTCCCTCTGCCCCTCTACCCGCTGCACCCAAACACCCTCCCCTCCTGCTCTCTCTCTTAAAAAAAGAAAAGAAAAGAAAAGAAATAGTATATCTTTTGACACACTAAGTTGCCATTCTGCCAATAAATTCCAAATTTGCAGCCGGCTTTGAAATCATTAAGGAGTGGTTCTATCATGTGGCAATAAGCAAAGATTTGCACAGAAGAAGAGTCACAGGAAGCCCATACCTCTGATTTTGTTATTTCAATTTAAGAATAGTCGTACATATTCAAAAAGAAGAATTGGAAAAATTATTGGTAAAATCAATGATTAGAGCACCTGCCCTTCAATTATGTAGATGGGTCATCACAGAAAATACTCCAAGAGGAAGGGAAGCTAAATTACTGAGATAATTTCTTCCATTTCCCCACTCATTTTTCATGTGTAAGTACAATATCTTGCATTCTATATTAAAAACCTTTTTTGGCCATTTGTTGATGTTACTGATGAATTCTGGCTTCTCTTCATGGTCATTACTCAAATCAGAGAGCATATGTTTTAAAGTCAAAGGAATACAAACTTGTAAACTAAAACAAAATGTTTTCAAGAGGGGGCTTAGGGTTAAAAACTACAATCAATAGACTGGAATTATCTGGGGAGCTTGTAAAAAAAACATAGATTCCCCGGGCTCACCACAGACCCTCTTGTTATGGGGTACAGGGATATGTATTTGTAACCAACTCCCCAGATGATTCTGATACACCTAGGCTGGCCAGAACCAGTGATTTGGGGGAACATTTAGGTGTTAAGGTTCTCTAGGACACTCATTTCATAGTCTGAAATATGCTTTTTACCTGAATTCTTTTCTGAATCTATTTATAAGCCATGGAAAGTTGTAGGGAGAGAACCATTCCCATTAAAATTCCTGATCAGAGCAGTCCCCATCTGGTATTTTCATAGCAGCGCAACAGGAGAAATGGATACTTTCAGATCTGTGCAAACTTTTATCTGGTTCTACACCTGAAACTAATTTTGCACTGTATGTTAATTAGCTGGAATTTAAATAAAAACTTGGGAAATAACCTTCTATCTCGTAGAAGGCCTATTGGCCTGAAACTTTTATTTGGAGGATGTTTCAGAAATAGCTGGTTGGGTACAGATTCATTGCTTTTTGTTAGATCTAAACGAATGTATTTTCCCATTTGTCATAAATGCTACCGCTCACCAAAAAACACACTAATATTTATGGAATTTCTGCACAACTAATCTGATAGTTATTAAGATGACAAAATTAACAAAATCGACATAGTTACTATACACAGAATCCTCAATTACTCAGATTTTTAGGCAATCATTACTGAAGAAAACTATAAATCCTTAAACCAGTCATGAAGCTTTGACTGGGGAAGTATCAAATTTTAAATGACAAAAGAGTTATTTTTGTTTTTCAAATCCGGATGTATAATAATCTAACTTGCTTGAATTTGTGGTATATTTGCACCACTTGCCACTTTACCAAAGTAGACCTAAATGTTTTGCAGCGATGTGATGGTGAATGGAAACAACCATATGTCGAGAAGAAAAAAATAAATATGATTTGTACCATTTAGCAATTTTTTGTGGCATTTTCAGCAACCCTAGCTAATTTCAAACCACCAAATTGATGTCACTATCTGAAGAGTTGGGAAGAATTCTACACAGTTGGCTCTCACAAGCTGGTTTGATCTGGTTCCAGCACACCACTGGCTATGTGTTTTATGGCTACAGCTACCAAATGGTAAGCAAGCCACAATTTCATCTTCCTTCCTCATTCTATCACACCCAGGATCACTGCTTGGAACTAGGAGAAACACAGAGAAGAGGCAAGGGTGCCTACTCTCAAAGAGCTCCCAGCCTTTACAGAGAAAATAGACAAGGAGAAAAACAGTTGTTCTGCACTAAGTGCTGGAAAGGGGATGAACACCAAAGAGGGGCATCCAATCCTATTTGGGGATTTGGAGAAGGCTTTCCCGAGGTGGTGACATCTAAGCCAAATCTCATAGGGCAAATCTGTGGATCACACTTTGATAAGTCTCACATGGAGTATTTTGTTGGGGGAAGGAGAATAGCTGAGTCTGGAGGGGTAGCCACAGGAACTTGAATAGCATGATTAAGAGCTTGGACATTACACCTGTTGTTAATGGAGGACCACTGAAGGGTTGGAGATTACTGGATCCAGGGCAGAGAATGCTTTGGTGAGATGGGGATGAGCTGGGAGTAGATACAAATACTGGGAAAAACTCAAGGAGCTCACACATTCCTCGTGTAGAGAGACCTGTAAGCATAGGATTTACTCTGATACAAGAAATAACGCTTTAATAAAGGTCTGAGCTTGGCTGTGGATTGTTTTCTAGTTTCCTGTCATGTATACACAACTAGTTTGTAAGTTTCCTGAGTCAAATATGAAGGCTTAGAATGTTACGAATTACACAGATGTCTCTGAACAGTCATGTGGTGGTATGGAGAAGCAAACTATGCCAGTATTTTATTGAATGTTTCCATTTCCACCTGGAGTTTGATTTCATGTAGCTATATTCCCCATCTGATACTTAAGACAAATAATAATAAAAGGAAAAGAACTTCCTTTTTAAGTCATTTTTCACTTATAAATGTATGCAAAATCAACATGAACATGTAAATGTATTTTAAAACATATCACTTATTCATATATAGAAATGCTGAATATCTCTAACTTCATCTAACATTTACCAATTATTTATACACTTATGTCTCTTTATTTGCAAAAGAGTAGTCAATGATTTTGAATACAGATCTTTCTCGACTTACAGTGTCTCAATAAACCTACTGTAAGTTGAAAATATTAAGTCAATAATGCATTTAACACACCTAACCTACTGAACATCATAGCTTAGCTTAGCCTACCTTAAATGTGCTCAGAACACATGAGCCTATGGTTGGGCAAAATTATCTAACACAAAGCCTATTTGATAACAAAGTGTTGACTATCCCATGCAATTGATTGAATACTGTACTGAAAATGAAAAGCAGAAGGGTTGTGTGGGTACAGAAGGGTTTTAAGTGTCTCGGTTGTTGACCCTTGTGATTGTGTGGCTGATTGAAAGTTGCAGTTTGCTGCCCCTGCTCAGCTTCACAAGACAGGATCAGACTGCATATTGCTGGTCAAAGTTGAACCACTGTAAGTTGGGGACCATCTGCACTCAGAAATTTTCTAATTATGAAAGAGTAATTGTGCTATTTTAATAATACTGGGAAATAAATTGCAGTGGTTTATAATAACACATGTATACTAGAGAGAGAATGACCTTCAAATTGATTGTGCTCTAGGATTTGTGACATTGTGTTATACTCTCAAATCAATCTATCATAATGAAGCCCTATATTATCAACACTGGTTATTTCTCAACTCTAAAACTCAGTAAAATAGCATTTTCTTTGGAAAGGATTTGAAGAATTGGATTTATTTATCACAACACAAAATGTGTCTTTAGTATTAAATATACTTTAGTATTAAATATACTAAAAATAATTCACCCAATTTACTAGCATTAACAGATAAGCTAAGCAATTACATAAAAGCACTGCCATGTAAAAAATATACAGAGGATGGAAACATATTTGGTAACACGACTGAAATTTTCTTGCTGTTTTAGCCTGTGCCCCATATTGCACAAGTGATGTTTTAAATATTCCCCAACCTCAAACATTTTGTTAAAAGAAGAGAAGGTAGTTAATATGCACAGGTGAATGTATGCTCTGTCTGTGGCTGGAAACCTTTATTTAAAATAAAAAAATGGGGTGCCTGGCTGATGCAGTTGGTAAAGTATGTGACTCTTGATCTCAGGGTTGTGAGTTTGACCTCTACGCTGTGTGTAGAGATTGCTTAAAAAATAAAATCTTTTTAAAAAATAAAATAGTGTAATCTGCACTATGCTGTAGTAAGAATGTTAAAAATCTCTGTGATTTAACACAAGAAGGCCTTATATTTTGCTCACTCTACCTGTCCCACACAAATAGGCAGTGAGATGGGGTATGGTAGGTTCACAGATCAATGGATGGTCTACCTTGTGATGCTACCATTTCAACTGGGGGCTTCTAAAGTACCAATGTCAAGGAGAGAGAAAGCATGGAGACTTTCACCTAATCTTAACTGCTTCTGAGGGAAGTGACTCATAATCATTTCCACTCATATTTCATTGGCTAGACTTAATCACATGCTCCCACCTAGCTGCAAGGGAAAGTGGGAATGCAGTTTTCTGTGTGCTCAGAAAGGAGAGAGGAAGTAGATGTTTGTGAATGCTGTAATACTGACCATAACAAATAAAGGGCTAATTGTTAAATATATGGAATCAGGGCAGGAAAAATTCAAGCATTCCAATAGAATTTGTCTTTCAGATTCTATGCTCTTTAGGTCCAAGAGCCATGGCTTATATGATTTTGTATCTTTAGTGGATATGACAAAATTTTTTTTGAATGCCTGATTGTCCCAGAGTCTATAGAAGAGTGAGAGTTTGAGTTGTTTGAATTGGAAGTGATATCTGCACCCAAACTGCAAAAAAATACTAGATTTATTAGACAAATAAAATAGATATAACCAGTTAATAATAAGTCAACTGATATACACCAGTTTGGTGTAAAGTTAACCTACAAGTTCAACATAATCACCTGTTTTTTAGCTCCTGGTTTTAACTGTTTCTTGAGTAGGGAGACATGCCTAGTTAAAAGAATTCAAAAAGCTGGCTGAACCGAATTGAAGTAGCCGATCAAGGAAAGCTGTCAAATCTCACTTATGCCTACCATAAATTCCATCACACATGATGCTAAGGTGGCTAAACCTCAATCTGTGCTGTTTTGGTATCCACAGAAACAGAACTTGAGAGCTGGAAAGCACCTTAGAAAGTATTTCGTCTCAGGATGTTAACTGGTAGAGCACCACTCCCCAATCCTCTGCCTGTGGCAGATATTTTGCTATATATTTATATGGGCTTGTAAGTGAGCTCAAGGCCATATAGATAATTTGCTATATGTACTATTGGCTTACACTATAAGGTATTGTGCTATAAACTTTATATGAATTGTCTAATGCATTCCTTACAGTACTCTGTAAGGCAGGTAATATTATTCTCATTTTACAGGTGGGTAACAGAGGCTTAGAGAGTTAAGTATCATGCTAACGGTTACATAGTTGGTAAGTGGGTCCTGGAAATTTTGATTCCAAATCCAGTACTCTCCACCACTGCTTTTAGTCATTATGAAATAATGCAGTGACAACAGAGTGCAGTGACAATATTGAACCAGGACACTTAGAATCTTTCTGAACACAGTGACCCAAGCAACCATTTCCAATCCGTACTGATTGTCAAGGTAACTGAAACTTACTTTCCTTTTTTGTCAACTGCCTTAATACACATGAGAAAACCGAAGTCCAGAGGGAAGAGACTGTCTAAGGCTACCCTCAGGGAGCTAACATCATAAGTAGGAGAACTCCACAATCTGGATGTGGAATCCCAGGTTCGTACATGGGGATGTCTACTGAGATCTCTGCTCCAGCAAGGGTCGCAGCTCAGAAATCAGGGTCACTTCATTCCCATTTGACAATGGTCCCACCAGAGGGCCCAATCTCAGGGCATGGAGTATTTGAGCATTTCTAGAAGACCCAGTGAACACTTCTTCAATGTTTTTCCATTAAGCATTTAGTCAGACAAATTAGGTGTACCAAGGGTAATGCAGAATTTCAGGGAAGGGAAGAATTCCAGGGACTGCTTTAGTTTGATTACCCCCAACGAGGCCAAATCATTTCTGGTGCCTCTGGTCACCAATGAGGCTGACTCATAAAGAAGGAAATCCAGAAAGTCACAGAAAGGAAAATGCTACAGAGAGGAGGAGAGGATAAGAAATAGAAGGCGGAAAAATGGAAAAGAGATAAAATTATAAAATATTTGTTATTCTGATTAGTAGAGAGGGGCTTAGCAAAAAATCTCATTGCTATTCCTGTGAAGTTCAAGCTCAGTCATTTGGGCCCTCAAATTTAACACACAGACAAAATATCTCACTTCAGTGTGAAGGCTGTGGCTTCTTCAGTGCTTGTTGGTACAAGATCTTCTTTTTCCTCCCTTAATTCCTCATTTTTATGGTCTGGATTTCACCTTTTTCCACTGAGCCAGTCTCCAGTTGCCTTTGTCACTGTCTTTGGGGCCCTGAAGTGTACCAAGGGCCCTCAAAGGAAGGCTGAGTGCCTGCTATTTATCTCAGCCCAAAGCTGCAGTGAATCTCCTTGTCTGAGGATTTTAGGTGCACCCTCCCTCCCGCTCAGAGATGAGAGCTAGTTTTGGATGAAGGGTTTCAGGTTTGTAGAAGCACTTGAACATTTTCAAGAAAACTCTTAATTTCTAAAACATGAATGGTTACAACAAATGAGGGCTCTGGTTGTCTTCACAGTAACTTTCCTTAGAAATCATTTTCTGTTCATGCATTGCATGCACTGTGCTCTTCACATTGCTAAGAAAGCAACAAGAAAGGAACCTCATTTTACTGCATCTCATTGTGTTAGCAGAACAGAAATGTTGAATGAAAGACGGAAATTATTGAGGGAAATTCTACATTAACCTTAAGAGCATCTGACAGAACATCATATTCTGTGTAATTTAAACACCCGAATAGAGCAAGCAGAGTTTAATTAAAGGAAAACTATGAGCTACAAACTTCAGATAACGATTCTAAAGGGTGCTTAACAATATCTGCACTTAATTCATTTTGATTATTTCCAAGGCCCCAGTACTATTATTCTGAATATCTAACATCACCAAGTTAAGAGAGTTGTAGATGTCAGCCTTGGTAAACGACAGTCCAATGTGCAAGTTTAAAAACTACTATTTGCGACCCATTGTTGATAAAGTATGCTGCTCTTATGTCAGATAGGGGTGTCAGGTAGGGGTGTGTGTGTGTGTGTGTGTGAATGGAAAGCACAACCTGATATTTTGGTGTCGCCAAGAGAAATCCTGCTGATAGTCATAACTTCAGTGAATTCACTACCAGTCCCGTGTCTGACCTTCAACCTCAGTGTCAGAGATTCTTTTATGCACTTGCCTGAGGGGACAACTGCCTTTGTATATGCCTTACTGTTGCCTTTCATAGGAGCATCTGCATTCCCACTCTCCCGTGCAGTTAGGTGGAAACATGTAAATCTGGCCAATGAAATATGAGTGGAAGCGATTATGTCACTTCTCCTCCAAGGCAGTGAAGATATCCAATCTGCAGTCTAAGGACCCGGGAGTTAGAGTCACTTACAGAGGACTTGGTATATCTCTATGGGCTAATTTTATTGTCTCATAGCCCCACTCTTGGAGAACAGTCCTATTTTGTTCACTCACAAGTTTCCTGGGGTGGAGGCTAACTTTCCCTTTGATAAGTTGTTTGAAAATCACTTTTTTAGCTACTATTGGTGGAAAAATGAGGAGGCTTAAACTAAGGTGTGTGTGGAGATCTTGACTTACATGAATTGTAATCACATATATTCCGGAAAAAGGAAGAAAAACATAGAAAATGCCTTCTAAATTAAATCTAGTAATTAGGTCTGAACTTCAGGAATAGCAGGAATGGAATCATATTACCCTGACTTCTGAGGCTGACCCTTCAAGATTAATGTCTGTTTATGACTGGATCCTTTTGGCACATTTCCATTCCCGAAAGGGCACTTTTTCTTGTTTACTAACACTGGAACTCTGTGAGGCTGCCTGCTTACCCTGGTCATCACACTGTTATTTTACACACCAGTTTTAGTAACTAGATCCATATTTTATATCCCTGTTTATGTATTTCCAATTTGTTTCCTTTCCCACTAGTCTCACAGGGCTTAGGGTTAGGGATCAGGGTTCTGCCTTGTTCCCACTCAATCCCTCCAGGAGTGCAGTTGCTGCAACTCAGTCCCACGGTTCAGACTGGTTGCCTAGTGCTAGACCTCCCTAATGCTGATTGTTTGTCTTGACTAGACCCCTGCTTATAGTTGATGACTAGACCATCTTGGTGCATCTGCATTCCTTAGAGGGAGGGGCATACATTTGACCTCCAGACAGAATTAACAATAGTAACCCTGGGGCTCCTGGTGACATTTATAAATTCATGGATAAAAAAATCTTATAAGCTTCTAGAGAGAAATAATAGGTAACTTAAAGAAGAAAGTGACTCAGATCGTTGTAAGATAATCCAATCTGCAACAGTGGAAGCTATGTGAGTAGCATTTTATTTACATATTCATAAGAATAAAGGACTCTGATTTTACGATTTGATCCTCATATGTATCTTTCATATGTGAGAAAGGAAAAAGACATTTTTGATATGCAAGAGCTTAGAAAACATAACATAATTTTAAGGAACCACTCCAGCTGAGTGAAAAATGAATCAGAAAAAAAAAACCTCAAGTTGGGAGAAGATTAAATATACAAGGAGCAATAGTGACAATAAAACATAGATAAAATTGAATAATTGTTGCTAATATACACGTGAATTATCATGAAAATGTTAAGAGTAGTTTCTGGACAGAGAAAATAAATTAACTCTGTAAAAAATAATAACTTAGAACCTACATTTCAAATCTATGACACCAAAGATAGGAAGTAGGGAAAGAATAAAAATATGCAAAGGGTCTCAACTCAGTGCATTGTGGATATGTAGTCATTCTTCAGTTTTTGTACATTAATATATCAATATTCTTTTCAAGTAGGTGTTTTACAATGTTTAGGGTACAAAAGAATTATGTAGTGCCTCTTTGAAACTGGTAGCAGGGGGAAAAAGAATGCAAAAGGAAAAAAATGAAGCATTCAGAAAAAGATAAGAAAAAGGTAACAAAAAGCTAATTAAATAGAAAAGTAAAAAATGGCGCGCCTGGGTGGCTCAGCCGTTAAGCGTCTGCCTTTGGCTCAGGTTATGATCCCAGAGTCCTGGGATCGAGCCCCGTGTTGGGCTCCCTGCTCCACGGGAAGCCTGCTTCTCCCTCCCCCACTACCCCTGCTTGTGTTCCCTCTCTTGCTGTGTCTCTCTCTCTGACAAATAAATAAATAAAAATCTTTAAAAAAAAAAGAAAATTAAAAAATAAAATTTTAGAAATAAGACCAGACATATTGGTAATTATAATAAATGTGAATGGGTGGAATTTACCTGCTAAAAAAAAGTTCTGATTAAATACACTGCTCACAAGGAAAGCACCTAAATTAAATTATATAGAAATATTAAAAATAAGTGATTAAACATATATTAGGAAAATGCAAATCAGAAAGTAGGGCAAGCAATATTAAAATCAGATACAATGAAATTTTAAGCCAATAGTATTATGCTCGAAACAATATGAGCAAAACCCATAAGGTAAAATGCTTTAAGAATCAAGAATTTGATGAAAAACACAATTGCACTGAAAGACATTAACACAGAATAAGTAGGACAAAAAAGAAGTACACAACATCACTTCTTTAATACTTCAGCAAAGAAAAAAATTCATAACCTGGTTATAATCAGCAACCCTCAGTTTGTTCTCTATAGTTAAGAGTCTCTTATGGTTTGCCTCCCTCCCTTTTTTTCCCCCTTCCCCTATGTTCATCTGTTTTGTTTCTTAAATTCCAAAAATGAGTGAAATCATATGGTATTTGTCTTGCTCTGGCTGACTTGTTTGGAGACACCTCTTTTAGAGCCCTCTGCAGTCTCCTTTTGCTTTATACTGGACCAATTTTTCTTTAACCCTACTACTGCTTCTATCACTACTACTACTACACACAGTGACCCATCCACACATGCACACCCCCCCCCACATATGTGTGCGGGTGCACACAGGTTTTTCTTGTTTACTCTTGATTGTTAGTATTGCATATGGTCTGAAAACGAGGCCTATAAAATTTGGACGTTTTTGAATCTGTTAAAGTCTTCTCTTAGTTCAACAACATGATTCATTTTTTTTAAAGTCCTATAGGTGTGTCAACCATATACTTTAATTTAAAAAAAAGGTTTTTGATGGACTCCTGTCTCACATTTAGGTCTTTCAACCATTTGGAGTCTATTTTTGTGTGTGGTGTAAGGAAATGGTCCAGTTTCATTCTTCTGCATGTGGCTGTCCAATTTTCCCAACACCATTTGTTGAAGAGACTGTCTTTTTTCCATTGGACATTCTTTCCTGCTTTGTCAAAGATCAGTTGACCATACAGTTGAGGGTCCATTTCTGGGCTCTCTATTCTGTTCCATTGATCTATGTGTCTGTTCTTGTGCCAGTACCATACTGTCTTGATGATGACAGCTTTGTAAGAGAGCTTCAAGTCCGGAATTGTGATGCCGCCGGCTTTGCTTTTCTTTTTCAACATTCCTCTGGTTATGCGGGGTCTTTTCTGGTTCCATACAAATTTTAGGATGATTTGTTCCATTTCTTTGAAAAAAGTGGATGGTATTTTGATGGGGATTGCATTGAATGTGTAGATTGCTCTAGGTAGCATTGACATCTTCACAATATTTGTTCTTCCAATCCATGAGCATGGAACGTTTTTCCATTTCTTTGTGTCTTCCTCAACTTCTTTCACGAGTATTTTATAGTTTTCTGAGTACAGATCCTTTGCCTCTTTGGTTAGATTTATGCCTAGGTATCTTATGGTTTTGGGTGCGATTGTAAATGGGATGAACTCCTTAATTTCTCTTTCTTCTGTCTTGTTGTTGGTGTATGGGAATGCCACTGATTTCTGTGCATTGATTTTCTATCCTGCCACTTTACTGAATTTCTGTATGAGTTCTAGCCATTTTGGGGTGGAGTCTTTTGGGTTTTCCACATAAAGTATCATGTCATCTGCAAACAGTGAGAGTTTGACTTCTTTGCCGATTCAGATGCCTTTTATTTCTTTTTGTTGTCTGATTGCTGTGGCTAGGGCTTCTAGTACTATGTTGAATAGCAGTGGTGATAGTGGACATCCCTGCTGTGTTCCTGACCTCAGGAGGAAAGCTCTCAGTTTTTCCCCATTGAGAATGATATTCGCTGTGGGTTTTTCATAGATGGCTTTTATGATATTGAGGTATGTACCCTTTATCCCTATACTCTGAAGAGTTTTGATCAAGAAAGGATGCTGTACTTTGTCAAAGGCTTTTTCTGCATCTATTGAGAGGATCATATGGTTCTTGTTCTTTCTTTTATTAGTATTGTATCACATTGATTGATTTGCGGAAGTTGAACCAACCTTGCAGCCCAGGGATAAATCCCACTTGGTCGTGGTGAATAATCCTTTTAAAGTACTGTTGGATCCTACTGGCTAGTATTTTGGTGAGAATTTTTGCATCCATGTTCATCAGGGATATTGGTCTGTAATTCTCCTTTTTGATGGGGTCTTTGTCTGGTTTTGGGATCAAGGTAATGGTGGCCTCATAAAACGAGTTTGGAAGTTTTCCTTCCATTTCTATTTTTTGGAACAGTTTCAGAAGAATAGGTATTAGTTCTTCTTGAAATGTTTGGTAGAATTCCCCTGGGAAGCCATCTGGCCCTGGGCTCTTGTTTGTTGGGAGATTTTTGATGACTGCTTCAATTTCCCTAGTGGTTCTAGGTCTGTTCAGGTTTTCTATTTCTTCCTGGTTCAGTTTGGGTAGTTGATACATCTCTAGGAATGCATCCATTTCTTCCAGATTGTCTAGTTTGCTGGCATATGGTTGCTCATAATATGTTGTTTGTATGGTTGTTTGTATTTCTTTGGTGTTGGTTGTGATCTCTCCTCTTTCATTCATGATTTTGTTGATTTGGGTCATTTCTCTTTTCTTTTTGATAAGTCTGGCCAGGGTTTATCAATCTTGTTAATTCTTTCAAAGAACCAGCTCCTAGTTTCGTTGATCTGTTCTACTGTTCTTTTGGTTTCTATTTCATTGATTTCTGCTCTGATCTTTATTATTTCTCTTCTCCTGCTGGGTTTAGGCTTTATTTGCTGTTCTTTCTCCAGCTCCTTTAGGTGTAGGGTTAGGTTGTGTATTTGAGACCTTTCTTGTTTCTTGAGAAAGGCTTGTATTGCTATATACTTTCCTCTCAGGACTGCCTTTGCTGCATCCCAAAGATTTTGAACAGTTGTGTTTTCATTTTCATTTGTTTGCGTGAATTTTATTAATTCTTCTTTAATTTCCTGGTTGACCCATTCATTCTTCAGTAGGATGCTCTTTAGCCTCCATGTATTTGAGTTCTTTCTGACTTTCCTCTTGTGACTGAGTTCTAGTTTCAAAGCATTGTGGTCTGAAAATATGCAGGGAATGATCCCAGTCTTTTGGTACTGGTTGAGACCTGATTTGTGACCTAGGTTGTGATCTATTCTGGAGAATGTTCCATGGGCACTAGAGAAGAATGTGTATTCTATTGCTTTGGGATGGAATGATCTGAATATATCTGTGAAGTCCATTTGGTCCAGTGTGTCATTTAAAGTCTTTATTTCCTTGTTGATCTTTTGCTTAGATGATCTGTCCATTTCAGTGAGGGCGGTGTTAAAGTCGCGGGACTATTATTTTATTGTTGTTGATGTGTTTCTTTGCTTTTGTTATTAATTGCCTTATATAATTGGCTGCTCCCATGTTAGGGGCATAGATATTTACAATTGTTAGATCTTCTTGTTGGATAGACCCTTTAAGTAGGATATAGTGTCCTTTCTCATCTCTTATTATAGTCTTTGGTTTAAAATCTAATTTGTCTGATATAAGGATTGCCACCCCAGTTTTCTTTTGGTGTCCATTAACATGGTAAATGGTTTTCCACCCCCTTACTTTCAATCTGGGGGTGTCTTTGGGTCTAAAATGAGTCTCTTGCAGACAGCATATCAATGGGTCTTGTTTTTTTTATCCAATCTGACAGCCTGTGTCTTTTGATTGGGGCGTTTAGCCCATTGACATTCAGGGTAACTATTGAAAGATATGAATTTAGTGCCATTGTATTGCCTGTAAGGTGACTATTACTGTATATTGTCTATGTTGGTCTATGTATATGTTGTCTATATGGTCTATGTTGCTTTTAGGCTCTCTCTTTGCTTAGAGGACCCCTTTCAATATTTCTTGTAGGGCTGGTTTCGTGTTTGCAAATTCCTTTAGTTTTTGTTTGTCCTAGAAGGTTTTATCTCTCCTTCTATTTTCAATGACAGCCTAGCTGGATATTGTCTTCTTGGCTGCATATTTTTCTCATTTAGTGCTCTGAATATATCATGCCAGTCCTTTCTGGCCTGCCAGGTCTCTGTGGATAGGTCTGTTGCCAGTCTAATGTTTCTACCATTGTAGGTTACAGATCTCTTCTCCCGAGCTGCTTTCAGGATTTTCTCTTTGTCTCTGACCTCATAAATTTTACTTTTAGATATTGGGGTGTTGACCTATTTTTATTGATTTTGAGAGGGGTTCTCTGTGCTTCCTGGATTTTGATGCCTGTTTCCTTCCCCAAATTAGGGAAGTTCTCTGCTATATTTTGCTCCATTATACCTTCTGCCCCTCTCTCTCTTTCTTCTTCTTCTGGGATCCCAATTATTCTAATGTTTCGTCTTATGGTATCACTTATCTCTCGAATTCTGCCCTCATGATCCAGTAGTTGTTTAGCTCTCTTTTTCTCAGCTTCTTTATTTTCCATCATTTGGTCTTCTATATCACTAATTCTCTCTTCTGCCTCATTTATCCTAGCAGTTAGACCCTCCTTTTTTTTTTTTTTTAAAGATTTTATTTATTTATTTGACAGAGAAAGACACAGCGAGAGAGGGAACACAAACGGGGAGTGGGAGAGGGAGAAGCAGACTCCCCGCCGAGCAGGGAGCCCGATGTGGGACTCGATCCTGGGACTCCAGGATCATGACCTGAGCCGAAGGCAGTCGCTTAACCAACTGAGCCACCCAGGCGCCCTAGACCCTCCATTTTTTATTGCACCTCATTAATAGCCTTTTTGATTTCGACTTGGTCAGATTTTAGTTCCTTTATTTCTCCAGAAAGGGTTTCTCTAATAACTTCCATGCTTTTTTCAAGCCCAGCTAGTATCTTTAAATCATCATTCTGAACTCTAGATCTGACATCTTATTAATGTCCGTATTGATTAGGTCCCTGACAGTCGCTACTGCCTCTTGTTCTTTTTGTTGAGGTGATTTTTTCCATCTTGTCATTTTGTCCAGGGGAGAATAGATGAATGAGAGAACAAAATGCTAACAGGGTAACAACATCCCCAGAAAATATACACTAAATAAATCGGAAAAGACCTGAAACTGGGGGGAAGAAAAGGGAAATAAAGAAAAAGAAAAAAGATAAAAACAAACAAAAACAAAACAGAATATGATCAAATATGATCAGGCTGGTGCATAGATCAGTGCCACACACTAGATTTTGGGCGTATTTTGGTCTGTTAGAAGAAAGTGCCTCCCAAAATTTTAAAGAAAGAAAAACTTATATATGTACAAAAATAAGGGTTAATACGATGAAGGGATGGAATATGACTGTAAAGATGAAAATTATAAAAGATTTTATAAAAGGAATTGATAAGATAAGAAGTTGGTTGAAAAAAGAAAGAAGAGGATTTAAAAAAAAAAAAGGGAGAGAATGTGATCAGGCAGGAGACTAGAAAAAGCCATACACTAGAGATTTAGGGTATATTTTGATCTGTTAGAAGAAACTATATCCCAAAATTTTAAAGAGAGAACAACTTATATATATATATATACACTAAAAATAAGGGTAACTACTATGAAGGGATAGAATATGACTCTAAAAATGAAAAATAAAAAGGATTTTTTTAAAAAAGGGATTGATAAGATGTTGGTTGAAAAAGGGAAAAAGAAAAATTAAAAAAAAAACAAGACAGTTAAAAAAAAAACTTTGAAAGACTAAAGAATCATGATAAAAAAGCCATGAATTCTATGTGTAGTATTCCCCTAGCACTGGAGTTCTGCCGTTCTCATTGATCAGTAAACTTGGTCTTGGCTGGCTCTTCTTGCTGATCTTCTGGGGGAGGGGCCTGTTGCCGTGGTTCCCAAACATCTTTGCCGGAGGTGGAATTGCCCCGCCCTTGCTGGGTCTGGGCTAAGTCATCTGCTCGGGTTTGCTCTTGGGAGCTATTGTTCCCTGCAAGCTTTCCATGCAGCTTTGGAGGACAAGAGTGAAAATGGCGGCCTCCCAATCTCTGCCCCAGAGGAGCCGAGAACTCGGGGCCCTGCTCCTCAATGAGCCCCCAGAGAAAAGCCGTCAATCACTCCTGTCTCCCCAGTCTCAGGCCACACTCCGTGCTCACCCGGCTTGTGACTGAGCGTTTCTATCTCTGGCACACGACTCCATGTGGAGTCTCCAAACCCAGCAGATCCCTGCGGTGCACTCCCATGCCGCTCCTCCCCAGGGAGGAAGGGGAGTCTCCCCGGATCTGCCACTTGTTGGGTCCCTGCTGGAGGAGCAGTGGCCCAACTGTGCTGCGGATCACGGTTTATGGCAACCCCGAGCTGAGAGCTCACTCCTCAGCTCCGTCTCTGCAGCTGGCTTCCCCACTCCGATACCTGGGAGCTCTGCCGCACTCAGGCACCCCTGGTCTTTCTGTGACCCCGAGGGTCCTGAGACCACATTGTCCCACTGAGAGTTCCACCCCCCACTTAGCCACTGGAGCGACGTCCCTCAGGGGAGCAGACTTCTAAAAGTTCTGATTTTGTGCTTGGGGGCTCTATCACTTGCAAGTAGCAGCTGACGGAGGCCCCCTCCCCCCGCTATCTATCTTCCCGAATATGGCCTCGGATTCACTTCTCCGCATGTCCTACCTTCCAGAAAGTGGTCGCTTTTCTGTTCAGAGAGTTGTTGCTATTCTTTTCTTCAATCTCCTATTGAGTTCGTAGGTGTTCAGTATGGTTTGATCCCTATCTAGCAGAATTCCTGGGACCAGATGAAATTTAGGTCTCCTACTCCTCCACCATCTTGCTCCTCCCCTCAGTGTTTTTTTTTTTTTCTGAAATAGTCTTTATTTTGTTATCATTTTTGGAAAATATTTTTCACTGGGTATAAAATTCTAGGTTGAGAGGATTTTGTGCTTTTAATACTTTAAAGATGTCACTCCAGTGTTTCTATTTTGCATTGATTCCAAGAAGTTTGTTATCATTTTTAACCTTTATTTTGTTATACCTAATACAGTTTTTTCTTCTGGTTATTTTAAAAGATTTTACCTTTATCACTGATTTTCAACAATCTGATTATTATGTGCTTTGGTCTGTCTGTTTTCTTTATGATCTTGTTTATGTTTTGAGCTTCTTGGATCTCAGGGATTATAATTTTCATCAACTCTGGGAATATTTTGGCTTTAATTTTTCAAACCCTGTATTATTTTATTCTGGAACTTCAAATTCACATATGTCACAGGTCACTGACAATAAGGGTTTTTTTTCCATTTCCTTTTCCCTATGTATTTTCTTTTGAAAAGTTTCTATTGCCATATTATCAAGTTCATTAATTTTTTCTTCTGCAGTGTTTTCACTGAAGTCTCTGTCAGCATTGTGTGAAATCCAAATTCTCCTTTGACTCTGATACTCCCAGAAGCTCTTTTCACTAAGCCAGGGTAGTGTAAGTGAGCTATATCCTTTTTTTAAAACTCTGGGTGTCAATAGATAATATTAAAGGTGAAAAATCATGAAATAATGATTTTTGCTTGATGAATGAAATATCTGCTTCTCCTGCTCCTAGAATAATATCTGACACATATTAGGTGATTAATACATTTAATACATTAATGGATGAAAATTGGATTGTAGATGTGAAGGGTCAGTTAAAGTGGATGCTTTTCTTCACAAGGTCTTCTTTATTATTTGCCTTTATTTTTTAAAAGATTTTATGTATTCATTTGAGACACAGAGATACGGAGAGAGAGAGAGAGCATGGGCAGAGGGAGGGGCAGAGGGAGAGGGAGAAGCAGGCTCCCCTCTGAGCCAGGAGCCTGATGTGGGGCTTGATCCATGGACCCTGGGATCATGACCTGAGCCAAAGGCAGACACTTAACCATCTGAGCCACCCAGGCGCCCCTATTATTTGCTTTTTAAAATGTGATCATATTCATATATTTCTTTTAAATATATATAGAAAAAGTTAAATTGTTTAACTCTCAGTTTAACTATAAACAAATTATAACTGCATTACTAATATCTGTCAGAAAATTTAATTGGAATATAATACTGAATATACCCTTCAGAAATAAGCATTCTTTCTATTGGTTAAGAAACATGGTTGATTACTTTAGATTATTCAAATCCTATTGCTGCATTAGACAAAATTAGCAGAAAGCAAAGTATCTGAAACCCATTCTCTAAATCAGAATTCTTCAATGTATGGTCCATGGAACACTGGTTGCTCTGTATATACATTAACTATTCCATAAATGGTTTAATGGGTTTTTTAAAAAGATTTTATTTATTTATTTGAGAGCGAGCGAGAGAGAGCAGAGCTAGACAGAACATGAGCTGGGGGGGTGGCTAGGCAGAAGGAGAAGCAAGCTCCCTGCTGAGCAAGGGGCCCAATGTAAGATTCAATCCCAGGACCCCGGGATCATGGCCTGAGCCAAAGGCAGACACTTAACTGACTGAGCCACCCAGGCACCCTTGGTTTAGTGGTTTTAAAGGAATAATAAATGAAGTAAAAATCTTAAAGTAAGATTAATTTCACAGAAAATCTCTTTCAAATTCATTATTATATTTTTAAAGTTTTCACATGTATAAGGTTGCATTGATCATTTAATCTTAATGGCCCTTCATTTAACAGTCATAGTCCATCTCAGTTAACATACTTGAATGTCATTAACAAAACATTTTTGCAATCTTTAATATGCACACAATAAAAAGAATGAATACTAAATTTACTTGAACAGTTTAGTGAAATTTTACTAAGTAAACACACCCACATAACTAGCACCATATTGAGATACACATTACCACCAGCATCCCATAAACCTCACTGGTGCTCTTCCAACTCATTATCCCTAAAAAGGTAATTGTTTACTCACATGCATCAGCATAGATTTTTAACCTTTATGTAAACAGAAATATACTACCGTGTCATTTTAATACTATTTTTAATGTCTGCAATATATGCCTTTTTCATTTTAATTAATCCATTAAGCTTTATCCCCAATTCACAAAAAAAATGGATCAATAGCTACAAATAGTGTACTAATGTGTAAATGTAGCAATGAAAATGGTAATATAAATAGTATAATCCAGAATAATATCATAAACATAATTAGAAAATAGGACTCCAGTAAGAATATGGAATATGTATCTATGAGTTTAAGAAAGAAAAAAATAAATCTGTGAATGTAGTGGTTTCACTAAAGCATGCAGAAAGGGAAATTGGAATTAAAAAATAATGAAAAGGAATATTTGAAAAATTAGATTTTATTGAACTAGTGGTAAAATTTCCCCTAGTTATATTTGCTGTTACAAATTTTGCTAAACTGCAGCCTCAAGCCATCAAAATTTTGTACTGTTTTCAAAGGAAACATAATGACGTCACTGGTGAAACAATCTCTTCCCAACCAAATCTGATGTAAATGTATCAATAATGATATGGATAAATTTATTACTTAAATCAGAGGAAACACAAAGAATACATTGGCATCTTTCAACATCATACTTATCATGGCAAAATAGGTACAATGAGATGCAATTAACACTCTGAAGAAAGTTGTTACAATCAGCTACAGGTGTCTCTCATGAAAGAATTAACTGGTAGGGGAATTGTGTTTCTGCTATAAATGACTAGAGAAGTGGCAATAAATAGTATATGAAATAACTGTTTTCAAACAGTAGGTAAGAGGCAGCACAGGAGTTTGAGCCCAGAGAGAAAGGAAACAGACAAGTTAAATCCTACTTTTTCCATGAATTTCTATCTGGAGGCAATTTCTAGTCTATTACACAGGAATGGGAAACCCAAGAAATACTTAGAAGCCTTGCTCAGTTGAGGAGACAGATATAGTTGCTCAAGGAAACTGGGGTGGCTGGAACTGTGGGAGATACCAGAGAATAAGGAGCTATGCAAAAAAGAGGGCTAGAAAGGTATTTGGATGAATACTAATCTGAGCATGTTTAGGGTGAAACTCTTTGAGGAGCCAAGGAAAAACCAACTTCCAGGGAGATACAAGCTGAACAAATTTCAGAGCTTACAAAGCTCCCAAAGACATTTTAATTCCTACCACTTATAGAGAAGAGACCCAGGGTATGTAGTAGAGAAGCAAGAATGGTCAGCCTTAACAGCAGGGCCAATCTAGCCCTAGAAAAAGTCCCTTCTAGATCTGTTCTAGCAATTCTTAAGAACAAGGCTCAAAGGGATTATGCTTATCTACAAGTAACTTAACTGCTTTCCAAAACGGATTCCAACACTATTTAAAAGAAGGGAAAAAAAACCCTAAATAACTAAAAATGAAATATTATAATGGCTAGCATTCAATTAAAAATTATTAGATATGGGACAAAACAGGAAAACGTGAATCATAATCATAAAGAAATATATAAGAAATATATATATAAATATATACAGAGAGAAATATATATATTATATATATATAAAGAAATATATACTTTAAATTCCTCCATTATATGGGAAACTGTGTAAGGTTATTTGAAGGGAGAAAGTGATAACTTACAAAAAATTAAATCTTTAGCAATGAATTTTAAAAAATAAACCAAGAAGGTACAGCTTATAAGCTACAAAAAATCTGCAAAGTTAATGATAAGAATTATACCTGGTGAAAAAGCAGAAGGCCAGTTGGGCAAAATATGACAGAGAACATGGGAGATCACATGATATCAATGACACACAAAGTGGAAGAATAAATATCTATCAAACATGAAGATTTTTTTTTAAACATTTGCTTTACTGCTATGTAAGGTATGAATCAGTCCCCTGCATATGTATCATGTGTACATCTGGAAGGAATGCTAGATCACATTTTGTTTCATTTATCGCTGAAAACCCATACTATGGAAGAAGAAAACTTTAAATTCTCATTTGGTCAGTGATTATGTTGTAACCCATGACTAACACTAGAAAAGCTGCATTGGATGTCTACCTGAAGGAGCACCAGCTCTGTGTGCAGCAAGTCACAGTTTATTTAGAAAATAAAGAACTGGCACCTGAATGTTATTCTACAAGTTGCTACAATAATAGAAAAAGTTATACCTCCTGAAGTGAACTTAATGAAAGTTGTGAAAGTGATCAAACAATGGACACTGAATGCATATTTTCTGCATGCTGTGTATGGAAATGGTAAAAAAATAATACATAAAGTTAAGTATGATTTCTCTTGAGGAAAAATAAGCACATATGAGTTTTTAAGGGAAAGATGAAATAAAATGTTATCTTCACAGCAGACACAGTATTTTGAGCAGCGTAAGCCTATGATTTCATGGACAAAACATCATTATGTATAATACTGTGGATAACTTATGAAAATGTAACTTATGAAACTTATGAAATATAACTTATGAAATGTTTTAAGTGCAAATGGTTTCCAAAAGGATTGACAAGAATTTGGCTCTTTCCCCAAATCTAAAGATCTTCCTAAACTCATTGGAGAAAGAAACTGATGATATATCATTAGGCATAGTTAAAACTCACACTTAAATGCTTTATTCGAACATGTCAAATATTTCTGAGAGACAAATGAAACCAGAAATTAGAATAGGAACCCATTCTCTGACAAGTTGAAATATCCAGTGTTCCAGCTGTTGAGTGCAGTGTGCTTGTCAGCTTTGAATCTAATGGTGCACTGATAATAGTTTTTATTGAGACATGTATCCATAATTTCTGGGTCCTCATTTCGTCTTAATATCCCAATCTGAAAGGGTCATGAAATACTTGGTGTAGTCACCAATACCCTATAATTGTGAGTTAGGATTTTCTGACTTTAAATAAGAGTAAGAAAAGAAACTGACCATCTAGCTCAGTCTATGTATAAGCCAGATATAAATTTCTAGTTAAAAAGTCATATTTGTAGACTAGAGACTGAAATAGTGTTATTTTCTAAAAAAAAATGTGATCAGAATTGATTTGTTAAATGTCATTACACATGGCATGCATAAAAGGGACACAAGGGAGGCAAGAATGGTTGTATAGAGACAAAGTTGGAGATTTTTCAGTAATTCATGAGAAACATGACAATTGTTTGGGTAAGAATGTTGCAATGGAGATTTAGTATATTGGGTGGATACAAGGGGTAGGTACTAAATCTGTGGGACATGATAAAGATAAAGTGAGGAGAGGAATCAAAATAAGGCCCATGTTTTTGGCTTTTGTAGAACATTTTATCTTTTATTGTAAGTAAGAGCACAGGAAAAAGAACAAGTTTCAGGTGACAGAAAGAACATTCTATTTTATCATGTTGAGTCTAAGGACTGTGAAAACTCAATAGGAAAATGTCCAATAGGAAGTCATTTATATGAGCCTCGTATATAGGAGAGAGATTTTGATTGGACATGAACATTTTGAAGTCATCAGAATACTTATGATAATTAAAACCATAAATTTGATAACATCATCCAAGAAGCATGTGAGTGAAAAAAGTATAGGGCAGCTCTGTGAGGAACTACACATTCAAGGGGAAGACTGAGGAAGGATATCAGGAGAGTACGGTATCAAAGAAGTCTAAGAAAGAGAATCTTTCAAGATGGAAGTGTGGGAAATCAACCGATGAAAGTGTGACTAAGAAATGGTGTGGCATGAGGACTAAAAGTATCTATTATATTTCCTGAAATAGAGTTCATTTAGCAGCCATATTTTCAGTAGTATCATTGTAGTGATCAAGGTGGAATTCAGACTGGATTCAGTTAAAGAGTGAATGTCAGGTGTATTGAAACAGTGAGTATACACAACTCTTTAGAGAAGTTTGTACAAAAGCATGAGAGAATTAGGGCTGACAGGCAGTGAAGTTAAGAGGAAAAATTTAAAAACAAGACAGGTAAAAATTAAGAATATGTAATCGTTGGGGTGTCTGGGTGGCTAAGTTGGTTAAGCATCCGACTCTTGATTTTGGCTCAGGTCATGATCTTGGGGTCCTGGGATCGAGCCCTACATTGGGCTCTGTACTCAGTGGGGAGTCTGCTTGAGGATTCTTTCTCTCCCCCTCCCTCTGCTTGCTCTTGCTCATTCTTGCTCTCTCTCAAATAAATAAATAAATAAATCTTTAAAAAAAAGAATATGTAATTGTTGATGGCAACAATTCAGTAGAGAAGGAAAAGGTTGAAAGATAGGAACAATGAAAAGGTGGGAGAGTGTGAAATCCCAAGCACAATGTGAGTGATATAATTCAGATGAGAGGAGGCACACCTCAATTCCAACTGGAAGGAATAAAGAAAAAGTGGATATGTATATAGGTAGGTTTGTAGAAGGTGAATTCAACTGCTTGGAAATATACGGGATAGGTTTGGGATATTGGAAGTTTCGGGAAATTGTGAAAGATCTGAGGTAGTCTTGTAGAGAAAGAAGATTAAACTGATGAGAGAAATCTTAGTAGGACTGCTACTTAATGGGTGGATCCAGTTGAGGCTAGTAACCACTAATTTTAGTGTTACCATCAGCCAAGTTTTGTTGCTTCTTAAAGTTTGGTGGTAAGAGCAGAGGTGAAACTTAAGCTTATCCAAGGTTAAGATTCTGTTAGTTGTTTGTGAAGAAAGGGAGATTAGAAGAGTAGTTGAAGTTAATAGCAATATAAAGCCTATCAGGTAAGGGCAGGGTTGACAGGAAGAAAGTTGAGAGGTTACTAAGAATTTGAAGTGCCTATAACTTTAAAGAATAATAGTAGAAAGAATAAATGAATGAGTAAGCTGGAGGTTATGGTAAAAAAGCTGGAAGGAATTGGAGGTGCAATATTTCTGAGTGATTGTCCTGGTATGTGATTGTACAAGTTGGCTGAAGTACAGTGTAGAAGGAATACATTTGATGTCAAGAAAATGAGAGACCGGTGTGTTGAACAGCTCATCTATGTGGATATAGAAGGATGATAGCAAGGCTTGAGATAAACAGTAGGCTTGTTTTCCAGGTGCCTTTGCCTTGTTGAATAACTGGAGGAGACTTTTGGATACAGTGACAAGAAATGGGAGAATATGGTCTAGCTGGAAGGCATGAGTCTTAAAAAAAGTAGAACTTAAAAAAAGCAGGAGTAATAATGTTTGAAAACAGTATTGTAGAGCTAGGAGGACATCGATCTCAATTCTAATATGTGAATGGTGGGAGTTGAAAGATTCAACAGCATCCACTGGAGAAGAAAGATGGTGTGCTTATAGCAGAACTGGATTTACACTGAGGCAGAAATTTATGTTTAATGAGTAGGGTGTTTGAACTGATGGCTTTAGAAATGAAGTATATTCAGGTCATGACAACACTCAGATTATGACCTTAAATTGAATGGCTAAAGGAAAAAAAAAAGTTTCTGTAGAACAAGGATATCAAGGAACTGAGAAACTAACTGCTGGGTAGGTTCTAGATAAGAAGGAACCCTTTTCCAGAATGCAGGAAAAATTCTGAGTAGAGAGGAATAGAGTGAACCAAGTCAGTAGGTAACAGTGACAAAATGAGATATGTAGTTGGATGTATACCTCAAAGTAGCAAGAGTATTTCATATTATGGGAAGAATAAAGATCTGGTTATAGTAATGGGGAGCAAGGATGATGCTGGTCTGATCTCCCTACTCTGAAACAGGTGTGGAAGAGCCTTCACTTGAAAGGGGATATGCCAACTCCAAGGGTTTAGTTTTAATTAAGGTTTTTACTTAAGGGTTTAGGTTTTAGTTAAGTCTGTTTCAGTTAAGATTGTTAGTTAAGGGTTCAGGTTTTAGTTAAGTCTGTGGAGGAAATTATGATTAATGAGGTAGTAGAAATAACAGAGGACCTGGTGGAATGATTTGGGATTAAAGAGATGTTTTCTTTGAACTCCAAAACTATTCCTGACTACCATCTCCATTGGATATATATATAAAAAATATTGGCCTAAACACATCAAAGAATTAACATATGATTTCCCCTCCACATTCCCCCTGACACAAAAAAATCCTAATACTTCTTGTAGAGTGTTCTGTATCTACTATCATCTTTCAGCTGAACTTCTCCAATAGCCCCTTATTCATACTACTCTCCCCTCAAACTTTTCTTCACATTGTAGTTAGTATGGTAATCTTTACAACTCAAATATCTTGCCATTGCTCTCAGAATAGAGGTAAAAATTCTTTAACATGCTATACAAGGGCCTGCATCATCAAGGCCCTCATTTCCTGTGCTTTATTTAGTTCATACTCCGGCTCGTCTGCACCTTAGCCAAACTGACCTTGTTGTGATTCATTGAATACATTGTATTCCTCTTACCACAGGTTGG
The DNA here is from genome assembly GCF_011800145.1 of Mirounga leonina. Lineage (NCBI taxonomy): Eukaryota > Metazoa > Chordata > Mammalia > Carnivora > Phocidae > Mirounga > Mirounga leonina. Next base: position 1,409,123 of record NW_023270163.1, read on the forward strand.
CTGTTACCTGTGGTTGTGTAGATGTACAATGTTATGTTATTTCTTCCTTACTCACCCTTTTGCCATGTTAACTAGGCTAGATCCTTTGGATCCCAGCTTAAGCATCAGAGACAGATTCGTTCAGGTTCCTTTGTTGAATATTCTTAGATCCTAAAAATGAAAGAGCAAACAATAAAATTTCTTTGAAAAAACATAGGACAGTATCTTTACGGCCTTGATAAAAGACAGAGGTGGCATTGCAGATAATTGGGGGAAATTATGAACTATTCAATTAATGGCCCTGGGATAACAGTGTACCCATTTGGGAAAAAAGTAAAAATAAACCCCTACCTCACATGATACATATAAAGAGGTTTCAGGTGAATTAAAAATATGCATTATCTTTTAGGAACATAGAAGAATACTTTCATGTCAATGAGACAACTCAATAAAAAATGGACAGAATCCCTGAATAGGCACTTCACAAAAAAGAATATCCAAATGGTCAGTGAGTACATGAAGATAGGTTCAACATTACTGCTTATTACAAAAATGCAAATTAAAACCACATTGAGCTACTACATACCTACTAGAATGGCTAAAATTAGAATGACTAACAATAACAAGAGTTGGTGGGAATGTTGAATAACTGGAAATCTCATATATTACTGGTGGGGCTGCAAATGGTAGAGCTACTTTAGAAAATAGATTGGCAATAAACATACATCTACCCTATGACTTGGTGATTATATTTTGAATATATACCCAAGATAAATGACTGCAGAGTCCCCAAAAGGACATGGACAAGCATATTCACGGTATCATTATTCTTAATAGCTATAAGCTGGAAATAGTCCAAGTGTCTATCAACAGTAGATGTGTAAATAGTGTTAGATTCATACAATGAAAAACAACAATAAAAAATAATAAATTATTGCTACCTATTATGACATAGGCAAAATTCACAAAGTCCAGGGAAAAAAAGCCCTATATAAAAGAAGAAATATTGTGTAATAGTTATACAAGTAATACTAGTCTATTGTGGTGAAACAAGCAAAAGTAATCTATGACAAAAGTCAGAATAGTGGTTGTCTTTATAGGATAGGGGAGATAGTACTGACTGGAAAGTGGCATGAGAGAAACTTCTAGAGTTCTAGGAGTGTTTTAGCTCTTGATTTTGTTGTTGGTTACATGGGTGTATTAATATGTAAAAATTCATCAAACTATACATTAAGATTTGTTCATTTTACTGTGTGTATTTTATATCTCTATAAAAATATTAAGAGAACTCTCAAGAACTTGTCCCTGTGTATCACTGCAATTTCACTGGAATGGAAGATCCATGAACTTGTCAGTCTTATTAACAAATGAATGATGTTGAGAGGGTTTGCTAGTATAGATGGTCTCTAAACTTTTGTTTGTAAACTACAGAGTATAGCAGAATTCCTTTGGGAGATGACTGGATATCCCAAGAAATTTTGATGTAGTAGTTCTGGGAGTGGGGCCCAAGAATCTGAGGTTTTAACAAGTGCCCCAAATAACTCTAATGTAGGTAGTCACAGGTTCATACATTGAGAACAATTTTTCTGAACGTTTATATTGTGGAAAGAATCAAAAGAAATCATGGAGGAATGACTGTACCCTAAAAAGGAAGGTCAAACTTTGTAATAGAGTTGGTCACTCTTTTCTCTGCAGACCTTCAGGAGTGACCTACACCATGAACCTTGAGATTAGCACTGGTAGTGGAGAGATCTGGTGGCTGTAGTGAATATCGGCAGAAAGGCAAGCATGAGTATCTGGGGCCACCACACAAAAGTATGGGCTATAGGAGGTGGTTAGTAAAAAAATATGGGTTGACTGGATTGGAACAGGTGTGACGGGGGAAGATCTGGCTGATCCCACTGAATCACTGAGTTCTCAAAGCTGCTTTGATACCACTTCAATTCTACTTAAACTTTTTTTTTTTTGCACTTCTCATTTTTAACTGTGTTACTCTTGTTTGTTTACATGGCTAACTTGGCCTCTAAACTGTGAAATTCCTTTTTTTTTAAGATTTTATTTATTTATTTGAGAGAGAGAGAATGAGATAGAGAGCGAGAGCACATGGGGGCGGGAGGGTCAGAGGGAGAAGCAGACTCCCCGCCGAGCAGGGAGCCTAACGCGGGACTCGATCCTGGGACTCCGGGATCGTGACCTGAGCTGAAGGCAGTCGCTTAACCAACTGAGCCACCCAGGTGCCCTAAACTGTGAAATTCTTTTTTTTTTTTTTTTAAAGATTTTATTTATTTGACAGAGACACAGCGAGAGAGGGAACACAAGCAAGGGGAGTGGGAGAGGGAGAAGCAGGCTTCCCGCCAAGCAGGGAGCCCAATGCAGGGCTCCATCCCAGGACCCTGGGATCATGACCTGAGCTGATGGCAGACACTTAACGACTGAGCCACCCAGGCACCCCTAAACTGTGAAATTCTTGATGGCAGTGGCTATGTCATATTTTTCTCAGTAGCCTACATACCTAGTGTGGTTTTTCTTTAATGAACAAATGTCTGAATTTCATTGAGGTCAAAATTCAGGGGAAATGGGATACTGAACATAAGTTTCAGGGAACAGTGTATACACACCAGCATGCATGTGAACATAGGAATGATGGGACAAAATGACCTTGGCAAGCTGGGAGACTGAAGTTTTCATGGTCAAGCATGCTGATACATGTCATATCAACAAAAGTCATCTTTGCATATGTCGATAAGATCTTCTATAAAGATGTGGAATTATGATAGAGGCCACATTTTGGTTTGTTACACTTTGGCATTGAGCATAATAACAATCTCAGGGCAAAATGCTTATTTCCTATGAGTGATTAATTAGGCATTACACAACTGTGTGTTGTCAGCATCAAGTGTTTTCTATCATCAGATTTCAAAAGAACTTTTTATCTTGTTTCTGCATGGGAATAAGGAAATTCAATAACCATGAATATTTCAAAGTGCTTATAATTAAAACTTCATGTGCTTGGCACAAAAACATGTTTCAAAGATTGAGCCAATTGTTTGCTGATTCTGCTGTCAGTCTGCACCCGTGCATGCCAACAGCTGGCTAGTAAACACTGCATGGCATTGCTTCTCAGCCATTATGGAAGGAATGAAATCGCTCTTTTTTTGGATAGCATCATTAATATTCAAAACAGAGTCAAATGCTCATGTGGTATTTTCTGTTAAGCTTTCCATCTGGGGCAAAATAAGCCCACCCAAAGGTGGAAATAGACAAACTTTTACCATGTCAAGCCATTGAAATAGAACATAGCCTACTAGTGCTAAAGGGGAATGTGGTGGTCTTATTCCTTTCCAGCTGAACCTAAGGGAATGCCAAGCTGTGCAGAGTCCTTAGAGATGGGGTGGGTGTCCTTGTGCAAGGTTGGGGTAGGATGGTGGTGAGCAATTAGTGGTATGTTCAGCTAAAATAATAAATGCCAGAGGTTGTGTACTACAACTCAACAGTGTCAAAGTCAAGGTAAACAGGCCCAAACTGTCTCCAATATGAGCATCCTGCACTAACAGCAAATTGAAGCCTAGACCCTAAATAGGGCAGAGAGAAGAATAAGAAAAGCAATGAGAAAGTGTTATAGATGCAGATATATCTGGAATATGAACAGGTGGTACACAAGCATCCATGATTGCTCTTTGTGCCATTGTGAAAGGTCATGTTTGAATCATTTTTTTATTTTTTATTTTATTTTTTTAAAAGATTTTATTTATTTATTTGACAGAGACAGAGATAGCGAGAGCAGGAACACAAGCAGCGGGAGTGGGAGAGGGAGAAGCAGGCTTCCCGCTGAGCATGGAGCCCGATGTGGGGCTCGATCCCAGGATCCTGGGATCATGACCTGAGCTGAAGGCAGACGCTTAACCACTGAGCCACCCAGGCACCCTATGTTTGAATCATTTAAAGGAGAGAACTGAGACAGATAGGGATCTCCTACCTTCTGCCACGCAATGCAAAGAAAGACTAGATTCAGAGATAATTACCAAAGTGCCTTGTTAGAAGCTTGCATCCCTTCTTACAGAACCCCACTAAGTTGTTCAAAATGTTGACCACAGAGAGTAGGATGGCTACTGAGCTTCATTTATTTTATAATCAAAATGTTCAAGAAACACAGATCTGAGCTATTACAATTGTCATTAAGCAGATGGGAAAACTGATGCTTGGGAGGAAGTGGGAGCAATGGGACCCTTTCCATGCTTCCCTTTTCCTTGTAAGTTTGCAACTTTGGCTCGGTTTACTGCTTTCTCTGAGTCGGCCTCTATGTTCTTATTCATTACACCCTTACTGTCAAGTGACCACTTTAAAAGTATTTCTTTTCTATCTCTGCTCTTGGTTGATTACAAAGCTCCATGTCTGGAGAACAGCTTTCATTAAATCATTCCTAATAACAGTGAGCCAAGGTTCATTCAATTTACAGTGTGATACACAGTTACTTTATTGTTTCTTCTACAATTTATAATTATTTTCTTTGGGGAGTGAAGGTTAAGAGTAAAGTGCAATAGTCTATGCAATTTTCTCTAATTCTCAATATAGTAAGGTCTAGGTATATGCTGATTTTGTAGCAAATCACTTTTCATAATTATGCTAAATATTATTTTGCTTTTGTAAAACCAGTGTAAAGCCTTGACTTCCCAGCCTTACTCAGCTACAGGTACTATTTCATCAAACCACAGGCTTTGTGCCACCCAGGTCATGGGCCAATATTGCCATATTAAACCAAACTGGCAGAATATTAGGAACCTTATTCACATCAGTGGGTGGAGTTTGGAACTGGTCTTGCTATTCTGAGCACCCAAATATCCTCCTCACCATAAACACTGGGCATCTGCCTCAGTTCCCTTATAGCTAGTTTAGTCCCTCTTTGGAGCCATGCCTCCAACCCACTTTCCACTTGGATGGAGCCCTAGTTCTCTACTTAGTCCTTGCCAATCCCTCATCTAGTAGCTAGGCCCTGTCTTTTGTTCCCAGGTCCTGGCTTGGATACTATGCCAAACAAGATACACTACCCAGCCCTAAGAATTTCCTTCTATTTGAATGCAGACTATCTACTGGGGGATCATGTTCTTGTGCCCTACCCACTATATTAGAATACCATGACTGGCTCACATTACCCCTGAGTTTACCACATTCACTGAATGCTACATTCCTCAGAGCCCAGCATTAAAGCTGGATTAATCTCCTTAACCCTAGCACAGATCATCTATAACAGCTTCTTCTCCTTTCAAGCTAGCATGCCAGCAGTTGGAATATGTCTTGGGGGTTGTAACAGATTTTCATAAGAAAAGTCCAATGATTTCAAAGAAAAAAAATAGAATCAGAGAATCCTGTGGGCACCAACAGGACAAAGATAACATTTTTACCAAGGTGAACAACAAGGACAAATTCAAAGTCATTCTCTAACTTTCCCAGCTTCAGCCGCAGCCCCATTTAGTTGTTCCCCTAATACTTCTAACCCATAAGTTAGCCCCACTTACTATATGAGTCTGTAGTGAACTAGCCTGGCAAGATGTCAGTCATGTCATCTTTACAAATTGGTAAGATCTAGACTGAGTGCTGCCATCTGGTACCTCACGTGCCTGGATGTCTGTCTTGGGTATGTAAGTACTCACTTCTTCACAGCCATTCCCCCATTCTTCTTTTATACTCAGCCTATATCACAGTGTTCCTTCTTTGTTTTCTTAATTTGTACACTGAATCCACAGAAACCTGGGTAGAACCCTAGTATACTTCCTCAAAACCCTGATGCTCTACTAATCTCACATAAGCCAACTTCCCTGAAGAGTTGGATCTAGTTTCCTTTATGCCTAAATTCTCAACCAGATGGACCCTCCCACCCCCAGGATACATGCTGGTCTGATTCAGCATCATTACACCTCAAAATGCCTACTTCCATGTCCTACCCATCATATCAGGCCTTATTGATTCTCAACACTGATCACTCCCAACTGAGTAAATCATGTCCCCTGAATATTGTGATTTGGATGCTATAAGCATATAAGTGGCCGGCTCTGGAACCACATACATGTTGTTAGCCCTGTTCTGGTCCTAGCTTCACCCTAGCACCATTCACGTTTAGCTTTCTTTCCTTCCCCACTGGCCTGTCATGTTTCATGCCTACGATTTTTTATACTTAATCCCCTTGTCAAGATAGGATAGTCTCTGGTTGTAGCAGAGACACTATCCATGCCATGAAAATCCCTATTCCATATAATCATTAAAGCACTGTGAAAAATTAGGAATTTGCCAGCAAATATATTTTGATTCTGCTTGAACAGTGTTTTAATTTTCTTGCTTTCTCTTTCTCTTTTTAAATGTCATTCAACAAGGCTTATCTTCCCTTTTCCCCTTTCACTAGAGGCATCACCACTCCATATTGTCTTATAAGTGGCCTGCTTTGCTCATTTAGCATATCTGCCTAGACCATGAATGCATTTAGCTTTGTGACAAAACATAGCTAAAGTAAGTTTAAGGAAGAGTAAAAGGCTAAAATAAGCATCTGAAAAAAAGCAATTGCAAAGGAAAGAGAATCAAACTTTAGTATTCATACATTTTTTCAAGTATCTATAATTGCAGATTGGCTTAATGTAATAAAATATGCTGGCAATAACATGTTCAACATTAACTGAATTGGCAAACAATGCATTTGAATTGTAAGAATCTGTAACAGAGGAAAAGCCTCCCTGATAAAGTATAAGAAAGATAAGAATTATAGGAGACAATTTTTGAGAGAGTAAAATGATCTGTTCAGGATCTGGTAGATGATTCTGTTCAGGAAATATAATTTAAAATACTACCTCAATCCAAACAAATTTCATTTCTGTTAAGAGGAACTGATAGTCAAAAGAGGGGTTTGAAGAACTTGGTGGTCATATGTAGCATTGCTTTTATTTTATGGAAAAAAATTTTTTTAAAGATTTTTATTTATTTGACAGAGAGAGAGACACAGCTTGAGAGGGAACACAAGCAGGGGGAGTGGGAGAGGGAGAAGCAGGTTCCCCGCCGAGCAGGGAGCCCGATGCGGGGCTCGATCCCAGGACCCTGGGACCACAACCTGAGCCGAAGGCAGACGCTTAATGACTGAGCCACACAGGCGCCCCTATTTTATGGAAAATTTAAGCTATGTGTCTCAGCTGTGGTAAAAAAAAAATGGGTGCATCTAGTATAATTATACTATATATATAAAGTATAGTTATAGTTTATATACATATAGAGTTTATATATGTAAAGTATAATTAAAGTTATATATATATATTTACATATTTATATTGTGAGTTTCTTTAGATTGCTTTCCATGTCACACAGCATCCTCTTCTATGCACATTGTGCTCCATCCCTCAGAGTTTTTAACATTTTTGGGGGCCCTAGAAAGAGTCTATTCCATTTGCCTATAATGTGTTTTCTGCTCTTATATACTCAGTACACTCCTAATCAGAATACTACCTCATTTGCAAATCTTTCCATAACACCTTTAGTAAGAGTCAGTAGCTCCCCTCTTTTTGCTCCTAGTATGGAACAGGCATGATACTAAGAGCTGATAATCCCAAGATGAACTGAACAGATTCCCTGAAAAGAACTCATGATGTAGTGGGGAAAACAGATGGTATTAACTATGATTGACTATAACGGAATAATTCCTCACGAAAGGAATGTGCAGATACTACTACTAGAGAGTAGTATCAAGGACAAACAAAGAAGTCAACCTGGCAAGGATATGAAAAACTTCTCTGAGGTGGGGGGTCTCTGTGATTGCATGCATTACATTGTAGTATAGATGTCTGCATGTGTGTATATGTAAGTATGTGCAAGAGTACAGAACACAACAATCAACATTGTACTGAAACTGGAACACAGCCATAGACATTGGGTTCACTATGATGTTGCTAAGGGAGAATTGGAAGATTCTAGAAAAGGTGCTTCTACTGATAGACTATGTGGGTTCACATCTTGATTTCATCTCTTAATAGATGTATGACATTCAGCAAAAAACATAACTTCACCAAGCTTCATTGTCAACATTTGTGAATTACAGCAAAATGACAGTACCTGTCTCATTGAGTTATTGTGAAGGTTAAGTGGTTTAATATATGAAAACCTCTTAACACATTGCCAGGTTTATAGTGGCATTCAAAAAACCATAGTTAGGGGCGCCTGGGTGGCTCAGTCATTAAGCATCTACCTTGGGCTCAGGTCATGATCCCAGGGTCCTGGGATCAATCCCTGCATCGGGCTCCCTGCTCAATGGGAAGCCTGCTTCTCCCTCTCCCACTCCCCCTGCTTGTGGTCCCTCTCTCACTGTGTCTCTCTCTGTCAAATAAATAAAATCTTAAAAAAAAACATAGCTATTGTTGTTTTTGTTGATATGTTCTCAGGGCTATTATTGATACAACAGCTACTCAGATTTTTATATGATACTCTTCAAAATTTGAACTATGTTTCACCTAGACTCCTCAGTGGCTAAACTAGGATATGGAAGGTGTTCTAGGCTTGATGGGTTTTAGCCCATTGGACAGGAATATGGCCAAAGTATCATAGTACCACAATTAAACAGAACTGTGTAGATTAATTGATCAAGACTTTTGGATTCAGTAAAGCAGGACTACCTGAAACTAATGTTTGGAGGATTTAGCATAATCCCAAGTTTGATATTAATCAAGATGCAAAATATGAGACCTGCGTCAGCATGACTAAACTGTTCCCTTCAAACTGAACCTAAAATAGAGTCATAAAGATGAGCAAGACAGTCATAAAGACAGCACGAAATGAAAGGCAGGTGGGGAATGAAGATAGAAAGGGAGGCCGGAGGTGAGGAGATGGAGGAATGAGGTGAGACAGAAGGAGGGATAGAAGAAATGCAAAAGGAGGAAGAGAAAAAAACTCTAAAAGGAAGAAAATTAAAAATAATTGATGTGACAAAATGTGATATGACCCAGTTGCCTTAAAAGCCATATATTTTGGGTGGGGATGATACTCAAAATACTTGATGACCAAGAAGGTGTAGAAACTGACCAGTTAGAATGGGCATACTGTATTCTCCGAGTATGTCTCTACCAGTTAACCAGGAATTTTGACCTTAGGCCACATTTCAACTCAGATGTCTTATCTTACTGCTTGAAAAGCCCCCGGGAGAATAATGCTCACCTTCTTGGAGAGTTAATTTTACTCAATTAAAAAATTGGTGGGGACATTACTCTTAAACTAAGAAAAACATGGCATATTATTGATTTGAATGCCAAATTCACAAATATTTCTAGGAATAAAACTTGGAAATCCAAAAGGATGTTGAGCTTCCTCGGCCACTGAAGACTACATCTTCAGTTCTTCTGGAGAATGTGTTCACTCTTCGTAACTTGACAGGAATTTAAAAAATATTTCTTAGGTGTCTGGGGAAAGAATTTATTAACCCTACAGTGCTTGGCTCTAACAAGAAAGAGTAGAAGCTTCCTCTTCCCATTTGTTCCTGTGTGATTACCTATATCCCATGCTTGATTAGAACATTTACATAAATCCTGGGAAGGGGAGGGCTTGGAATGCCAGGGAAAAGTGCCTGCCTGAGGAAATTATGCAATGAGAAAGGAGGATATGGTGGGATTTGTCATAGGTTGAATTCTCCAGTAAGCTAACACAAACAGAGATGTGCATGCAGAATGTGTTTATTAAGAAGTGTCTCTGGGACCAACACTGGTGGGAGGGAAGGGAAAGAAGCAGGATTGGATAAAGGGAGAAGTTGGTCTGGTGATAGAGTCTCAACAAAGGCCTCAAGCAACACTCTAAGGTGTTTTGAAGCCAGGGTGGCCCTTTAGACTTGTCTGAGGGTGGGCAAGGGGACTGGCTTTTATACCACTTCAGTGATTGTTCACTGGATATGGGCTGCTCCAGGGAGGGGGTGTGACTTTGGGCAAGGTGGATCTCTTCAGCAGAGGCAATTTCTGTTGAGAGCTAACAACTGAGGGTGACACTATGGCCAACACTCCCGGCAGTTGGAGGAATAGGTCTTTTAGTTCTGAAAGGGGGGATCTGGGTGGAGTATCAGAACTTTCACTGTAGGAAAATTCTACCTCTGCTGGAGTATTACTCAGCTGGGATTTGCAGCAATCTACTCCCCAAAGGTTAAGTGACGTAGGCCTTGGGTTGCTTCTGGAGCTCTCCGATATCTGATCCTTCACTGTGAAGGAGTCAAGGTCAGAAGTTTAAATCTCATGTTCCTTTTACTAGGATTTCAAATTTGCATTCATCTAAGAAATTTGTATTGAATATCTAAAATGTTCCAAGCGTTTCTCTAGACACTGGGGATTACAGAAGTAAGCAAGGCAGACATGGTTCTCACCTTCTAGGGACGTACAGAGCATAAAGGGATCACATTTTCTTATTAAATAGCTAATCCTAGTAATTTGGTAAATATTAGCTATTCTTATCCTTGACAGCTAAACAGGCTAACACAAGGAAGTTATAAATGGGACACTGCTTAAGTATTTTTTTTAGGATTTGAGAGACTATAGTTTAATATGTTATTGATTCAGCACAAAGACTGGTTAATTGGTAGGGAGGGCCAGTTGACTTGTTCCTCCTTCATACATTTATTAGTTATATGAGTTTGGATAAGTTACTTGGCCTCTCTGTGATTCAGTTCCCTCAACTATGTGTGGTGTAAGTAGGTAGTCTTGCAATGTTAGTCCATATTACGTTAAAACTCAAATTTGATGCTTGAAAGAAAATCCCAAGGATACATTTCTACTTTCCATCTCTTTGTAAACAGCATCCCTCCGCCCCTCCTCGCCATGTCTTCATACCCACATTATGGTGTGACTTCTTGTCACAGACTTGGATGGCTTTTGTCAGGAGTCCAAAGATTTACCTCAAATTAGTATCTGTATTAGCAGACATGTAGGGCAAGAAGGTGAAATCGAGTATTAGCCTAGTTGGGGTGGGAATGCCCAATCGATTCAGTTCAGAGTTAAACTAAAGCTTAGTAGCCTCTGGGCATAAACTTTAAAATTGAATAATTAAAACTCAATCATTTTCCTGTTAGATGTATTAGGAAAGGCAGTACATAACTGAAAGAAATCATAACCATCTGTGTGTATACACAGGGCTATTGGATCATCATTTAAGGCTTAATTAACCAGTCAATTCTTATTTTTCTATATATGTGGTTGTTCTGAGTTACTGGGTTGGCTATGACAGTCAAAACCAACAGTCAAGTCACAATCCAGCAATTGCTATTTTTCCCCATGTAGTGCACTGGCTATTTTGAAGACAAAGCCTCAGAGCCATTTAATATAAATGAAAAGGAAGTTAAAAAATTATAGCAACTGCCATTTTCTGAGCACTTGACATGTGCCAGGTTCTTGACGTGCATCCTCTTTAGTGCTCAGATCAATCCTGAGGCAGGCCTTATTTGTATCTAATTTTGATAGATGAGGAATATGAGGCACAGAGAGGGACAATAATTTCCCTGAGGTCACCACAACTGCAAAGTGGTAGATTCAAAATTGAAACCCAGGTCTACCTGACTCATACGTGTGCCAAACTTCCTCTCAGTGGAAGCCAGTTCTGTGTCACTTGTTACATACCTTAACTCCACAAAGTTTGTTACTAGCTTATCGTGTACTCACTTGTATTTGTTGGTGTGTTTTACCTCTGAATATGTTTGTCCCTTGATAGATGAACACGTGTAGAGCATTAAAACCACCACCACCACCACTGTTGCCTCCATCACTAATATTTGAGTGCCATCTGTCAGTCTTAGTTCTATCTTGTATACATAAATTATTTAATCCTCACCACAACACAGCCCTCCAAAGGAAGCACAAATATGCCCATGTTACAGATGGAATAACTGGGACACAGAGAAGCTGAAGAGTACTTGCTTTATTTTTTTTTAAACATTTATTTATTTATTTGAGAGAGAGAGAGGGAGAGCACAAGCAGAGGGAGGGGCAGAAGAAGAGGGAGAGAGAGAATCCTCAAGCAGAATCCCCACTGAGCATGGAGCCCGAAGTGGGGCTCAATCCCAGGACCTTGAGATCATGACCTAAGCTGAAATCAGCTCAACTGACCGAGCCACCCAGGTGCCCCAAGTGTAGTTGCTTTGAGTTAGGGGTTGGCAAACCCGCCACTGGGCTTTTTTGTACCACGTGAGAGCTAAGAATGGTTTTGACATGTTTACAGGGTTGGATAAAATAAAACAGAAAAGTATGTGACAAAAAAGAACTATGTTCCCCACAGAGCCTAAAATACTTACTTTCCTTTAGAGAGAAATTCTTCCCAATCCCTGATATAGAGTCCAAATCATGGAGATAGTAAGTAATAAAATCAAGGTATATTCATTTTGAATTCCAGCCATCCAACCACGGCTCCTATTAGAGTGTTTCACCTTAGAGTTTAATAATAATAGCAACAACAACAGCAGTGATATCAGTAGCTTTTAGTGTTTACTTTGTGTCACATAAGGATGGACTTCACATAATATATAGTTTCATTTACTACTCAGAACACTCTATGAAGGTGCTTCCCAGTCACTGTCCCACTCAGCTTCCATTTCTTTCTTTCTTTACAAAAAGTACTCTTAGTTCAGATCTCTAGCCCCCAAGCCCCATGTAACGTGGTAGAAGATGGCCAATCCCATCATCTGCTCATCAGTAGATCCTGATGGTCTAAAGCTCCCAGGGAAATCCTAGTTCCCATGTCAGCGAGCATCAGAAATGGACATGTGATCCAATTCTGGCCAATGAAACTTGAGGGACTTCTTTTGTGAGAGTTTCCCTTGTTAAAAGGAGATACCAGGAGAAATGGTCCCTTTTCTTCCTCTGATATTGACTTGTCTGGATGTGATGCCTTGATACGCTGCAGACACTCTGCTCTGACCCTGAGGGAAGCAAAGCCAATATAGGAAAGAGGCCAGGGAGAATCGCAAAAAAGTCAAGCTTGGAGGCTGCCCTACCTCATGATTTTTTGTGCTGAGAAGTTAACGCATTTCCTTACGATTAAGCCAGTTTCAGAGTCACGGTTTTCTGACACAACTGATCTCTGCAGTTAATATTGTCCCTGTTTTAGAGTTGGTGAAGTTGAGCACAGCTTGTCCTGGCAGAGCAGGGACCAGAACGCAGGCCTTTTCTACTATAAAGCCTATGACTTTTTTCCCACAATAGTATTCTGACTTGATAAGAGGAAGAGAAAGAATAAGTTTGACATACAAAATGACACATTTTATACCGTTAAGTAACAGGAAAACTTATGAGGTAGTCAACAGTGCCTACCCAGTTGTCTTTCAGGCATTATAACACTTTTTCTCTGCCAGGCATGTATATTACAAAACACTCCTGGCATATCATATACACACACATCAGTGAAGAAGCTGCCAGACTGCATGTATTCCATGGATACATATGAATACTTGGAAAAGATATAAAGGGCAATCTGTCCTCATTCTGTGACAGAACTCCCATTAATGTGCAGTGGCTCACGTGGCTGGGTTGGCTTAATACAGTTAGGCCTGTCCTTTTGCAACTTGGGGCTACTTACCTCATGTTCTGAAGTTGAATGTCATTTTATTCAATTACACCATTAAAATGATGTTATCCTATATAGGAAGATGCTGACATCCCTAAGATTCTCAGATTTTGTGTCTTTGGCAGTATTACCTGACACAATGCTGAAATGGTAACTGTGACTTCCTGCCCTATAAAAACTCAAAACATCTGTAATACTCAAGATTTATGATTGCATCCAATGAAATGTAAAATAATACACATAAATCTATCCTTAAAGATATATGACTGGTGTTTAAGTATATCCTGTCCAGTTACTTGAGTTGAAATCATAACTAAAAATTCTCATTGCAGTTAGTACAATTTACAAGTTCTTTTTATATACACACGTGCACATATGTACTTTGTAGTTTGTGTATATATACATACATATAAGTATGTATGTATGTAGAAATATATGCATATACTTTCATGTGTCTTTGCAAACAGTTTATATTTGGAAAACTGAAGGTCAAGTATATGACATCAAAGATGGAATTCCAATATTTATTCATTATTCCAATCTAGATATTTAGAAAGTACAGATTTGCTGGATGTTAAAAAATATTTTTGACATTGAGTTGAGTTTTACATACTGTTCTAGTTTGTGAATTTCCATTTGTAGGAGTTTATGATGACTTTAAAATTTAATTTGTATCAAATTACAGTTTTTTAAATTTTAACACTGGAAAAAATTAGCCTGTAATTTCTTTCAAGACTGTAAGTTTATATGAATGATTTCCCACCACAAATTAGTCCCAGATTTTTCTTGATTTCAGTTGCATCATTTAAAATTTTCTTTGATTTGAAAAGTTTCATTCCTGGGTAGTGATGACATGAACTATTAACCAAAGACATGATGCTTGCTTCCCAGAAGCATGAAAAACAGCTTTCGGCACACCACAATGGGGATGAATGGAGAGAAGTGGGAGAAATCTGTGAATGTTTACCACAATTTAATGATCTATTGAGAACTATCCCTTCTTTTTGCCTCAACCATCAGCCAGTATGTTCAGAGAGTGAGAAAGTGTGGAAGCACACACAGTGCTCTCTAAAAGACAATATTTAAAATGAGCCCAGGATCTTCCATGGCTGTCCCCCCCCCTCCAGTTTAATACTAAGCCAATGTTGTTTGATAGAATTCCTGAAATAGACACAGACTGCTTATCGGAAAGATATCTATTGGAAGAACATAAAAATTTTGAAAGGTGAGAGTTTGGTTTTAGACACTATTCTTCTCATATTATCCTGAAAGTATCAAGACACATGAGCACTGAGTACTTCTAGGAATAGAATCAAAGGTACAGATGCATTAAAATTTTTTGTTTGGAAAATTTGTTAGGAGAATTTTCTTTTCATTCACAGGATCTTCTGAGGGCTAGCAAGCACAGATGAGAAATTTATTAACTCGTACGCATGCTAGGCTAATTTTAATTTCTGGCTTCCTATTATTGTTCACAGGTATATGTAAGCATAATGAACCACCTTTAGTTAGTTGAGCACACATTAGAGTCTTGGGTGCCCCTCTATGAGCCCCCACATACCTTGTACTTCCCCTCTTAGAAAGCTTGCCCAGCTACACTGTACATACTATTCCATTATCTTGCTCGGTGCTGTGCTGCACATCCTACAGTGTGTCATGAAGTTTTCCAAAAACAAATTAGCAAGTAGGATGGAGGCTTCTGGAATTGAATAAATAAAATGGTGTCATTACACAAAGGGGGAGATCTTATAAATCACTTCAAGAAGCCAAACCCGTCAGAATTAGGGTTTCATTTTCTTCTCTTTGTTTTCTTAGCATTTGTTCATTCATCACTTCAGGTAACTTACAGCCAGGAGGGAAAGACAGACGTTGAAGAAGTAATTGCAATATAGCATGATGAATATAATGACAGGAGAATTTGGGGCCACCAACCATTGTAAAAGTAGAAAGTGGGGGGATTTTGTCTAGACTTAAAAGGTCAGGAAGGCTCTCTGAAAAAGTTAAATCATGAATATAACATTTTTCTTAACCATGTTCAGTAACATGTTTTACACACATAGGACTCTTGAAAATATTTATCAGGGCAAGTATATAATACATGGCAGTATAATTGTTGGCCTAAGCATTAGATACTATTTAAAAAGTTATAAATGTAACAAATATCCCCACCCACATGCACAGATCGAGAATTCACTAATTATATATGCCTACTCATCTCTGGCATCTCTAACTACCTGAAATCGCTTCTTCAAACAGCTTTGTTGTTGATCCTTAACTTTTGATTTTAAGTTAGCTGTTCCCCTTCACTGAGCAGAAAGGGCTCTTTTGCATGTGTGTGCACATGTGTGCATGTATGTACACAAGTGTACATGTTTGGGATGCTTGGGTGGCTCAGTCGGTTAAGCGTCTGCCTTCGGCTCAGGTCATGATCCCAGGGTCCTGGGATTGAGTCCTGCATCAGGCTCCTTGCTCAGGGGGGAGCCTGCTTCTCCCTCTGCCTGCCTCTTCCTGACAAATAAAAACATTAAAAAAAATAAAGTAAAAAAAAAAAACCCAAGTGTACATGTTTGTCATTTGTATCCATTTTCACTAAGTGCATGAATGCATGTTTCTTTTTCGCACCCATTCTTCTGAGACTAGATTTCAAATGGCGTGGGCTGTGCAGCATCACATTTAAGCTCTTTTCAATGCAAAACTGACGTCCCGAGGTATAGAAGACGGATACTTCTGAACTGCTCAGGAAATTCACTGAAGATGATTTTTGAAATTGTTCTTGAGGCAGAAAAGACTCAGAGGTTCATTTAAATCTATCGCTATACCTTAAGCAGCACTTTAGGAGGGGTCACTATTTTGGAGCACTGTTCTTTTTGAGCTAAAAGAGGCTTACAAATACTGTCCAAAGGCACCTTATCTGAAAGAGAACTGAAGCCAGGGAGCGAGAACACATTGTCTAAGTGCAGGAACAAACAAGGAAGCTGATGTCAAGGAACAGGAATCAATAGAGATATGTGGCACATTTAAGAACCAGATAAATTTGGGGCATCAGCATGGCTCAGTTGGTTAAGCATCTGACTCTTTTGGCTCCAGTCATGATCTCAGGGTCGTGAGATTGAGCCTCGAGTCAGGCTTCAAGCTGAGCATGGAGACTGTTTGAGGTTCTCTCTCTCCCTCTTCCTCGGCACCCCACCCCCTGCTCACGCTCTCTCTCTCTCAAATAAATAAATAAAATCTAAAAAAACCAGATAAATCTGTGATATTATTATGATTATGTTATTATTACAACTATTATTTCAGTTCCTTAAATAAACCAAACTCTTTCCTACCTCAAGGCCAACTCTTCATCTGGCTAGCTCTACTTTCATTTATATGTCAGCTTAAGTGCCTAATACTCTAAAAAAACCTTAGTGTCAAATAAATATACAGAGATTAAAAAAAAACCTCATATTAAAAAAATATTTTAAAAAATGCATATTTTTTAAAAAAACTTCCCCTGACTCCCACTTCTAAACTACCCAATGATTGTTATGCATTTTCTTTCCTAAAGGAAAGAAATTTTAATTATATCTTTACAATATAATTAATGTCTTTTTCTTTCACTGGATTGTAAGGTCTAATAGTGTAGAGATTATGGCTGTCTGGTTTACTGTTGTATTCTCAACACTTAGCACAGTGCCTGGTAAATAGTAAGTGCTCAATAAATTCTTTTTTTTAAAGATTTTATTTATTTATTTGTCAGAGAGAGAGGAAACACAAGCAGGGGGAGTGGGAGAGGGAGAAGCAGACTCCCCGCTGAGCAGGAGCCCCACACGGGGCTCGATCCCAGGACCCTGGGATCATGACCTGAGCCGAAGGCAGACGCTTAACCGTCTGAGCCACTCAGGTGCCCAGTGCTCAATAAATTCTTGATGAATGAATAGAGTCATGAGCCTATCACTGGAACCATTGATTTCATGAACCAGTAAGAGAGTGATTTGGTTTTATATGCTGGGACTGGTGCTATTGACTGCCAATCTCTAATGTCCTCACTACCGAAGAGAACCTGTTGTATTTAACAACCATTAATGGAGGTATAGGGCTTCTTTTTGGGGGTAATGAAGATGTTCTGAAATTAGATAGTGGTAAGTTGTACTTTAGTGGTCATGTACAACTTTGTGAATATACTGAAAACCACCGGGTTGTGAACGTCCACCCACGTCAGTGATGTGGGAGTGGTCTGACTTTAAAATTCCATAGTCATCTAGAAGATGGTTATATGTTTTCAACATTTACACTAAAAATTAAAATGAAGTCAATTTCACTGAACACCAGGGAATTTGCTATTAGGGGTATGATGCCTTGGCTCTAGGGTTCACATCACTCAGTCTAGGCCCTGCCAAATCTCTGCAGTTGTGTGATATTGCTCATAATATTAATGTGGCAATTTTTAAGCTCCCATGATATAAAGGACACATGAAGCAAAGGATGTCACAAAGGATTCAAGTGTCAATTCACTGACTACCTCTCCTCCAGCCCTCCTTTTTTACTAGGAGACGATTCTACAAGCAGGAAGTCATTGGCTGACTGAAATTTCTGCACCAGACCCTTCCATCCCTGTCCTCAGGAGGATTTACTACTATGACTTTTCCTTCTGCCTAATCAGCTTTTCTCATTGCCATTCAGGCTGACTGCTAAAATGTTTTCAAGGTGAAGGCCTTTCAAAAGAGGCAAGCTCAACCAGAGGTTGTGGAGAAAGGGGAACCCTCTTACACTGTGGGTAGGAATGCAAGCTGGTGCAGCCACTCTGGAAAACAGTATGGAGGTTCCTCAAAAAGTTGAAAATAGAGCTACCTTACGACCCAGGAATTGCAGTACTGGGTATTTACTCCAAAGATACAAAAGTAGGGATCCGAAAGGGTACGTGCACGCCGATGTTTATAGCAGCAATGTCCACAATAGCCAAACTGTGGAAAGAGCCAAGATGTCCATCGACAGATGAATGGATAAAGAAGAGGTGGTATATATACACAATGGAGTATTATGCAGCCATCGAAAGGAATGAGATCTTGCCATTTGCAACGATGTGGATGGAACTGGAGGGTATTATGTTGAGCGAAATAAGTCAAAAAGAGAAAGACATGTATTGTATGACCTCACTGATATAAGGAATTCTTAATCTCAGGAAACAAACTGAGGGTTGCTGGAGTGCTGAGGGGTGGGAGGGATGGGGTGCCTGGGTGATAGACATTGGGGAGAGTATATGCTATGGTGAGCGCTCTGAATTGTGCAAGACTGTTGAATATCAGATCTGTACCTCTGAAACAAATAATGCAATATATGTTTAAAAAAAAAAGAAGAAGAAGATAGCAGGAGGGGAAGAATGAAGGGGGGAAATCGGAGGGGTAGACGAACCATGAGAGACGATGGACTCTGAAAAACAAACTAAGGGTTCTAGAGGGGAGGGCGTGGGAGGAGGGTTTAGACTGGTGATGGGTATTAAAAAGGGCACGTTCTGCATGGAGCACTGGGTGTTATGCACAAACAATGAATCATGGAACACTACATCTAAAACTAATGATGTAATGTATGGGGATTAACATAATAAAAAAATTAAAAAAAAAGGAAAGCAAATGCAAAAAAAAAAAATGTATCTTTGAATCTAAAGTGTGTCTCCTATATACAACATATGGTTGCATCTTGTTTTTCATCCATTTTGATAATATCTGAATTTTGATTTGAAGGATAAATCCATTCACATTTAATGTTTTTATTGGTACCTTTGCATTTATATCTATCATTTTGCTTTTTATTTTCTATATGCCTCAAGTCTTTTTTGTTTCTCTTTTCCTTATTTGTTGTCTTTTTATGCATTATGTGAATATTATCTAGGACAACATCTTAATTTATTAATGGCATTTTTATGATATGTATTTTTTCCAAGAAGTTGCTTTAGGGCTTACCCATCTGGTCAGAATCAACTTCAGATTTATAGTAACTAAATTCCAGGGTGATATAAAAAAGTTATTACTCCTATACAGCTCTGTTCCCTTCTTCTCCTACTTGGTGCTGTTATCTATATACACATTACATCTGTATATGCTAAAAACTCAACAATACATTTTTATAATGTTATATAATTTTTTTTAATTTATTCATTTGTCAGAGAGAGAGAGAGAAAGCATAGCAGGGGAAGCAGCAGGCAGAGGGAGAAGCAGGCTCCCTGCTGAGTAAGGAGCCCAATGTGGGACTTGATCCCAGGACCCTGGGATCATGACCTGAGCCGAAGGCAGACGTTTAACCAACTGAGCCACCCAGGTGTCCCATTAATGTTATGTAATTTTGTATCTTAAAGGAACTAAGAGAAGAAAAAAGGTCTAGCATTTATTTTTATTTATTTATTTATTTTAAATATTTTATTTATTTACTTGAGAGAGAGAATGAGACAGAGAGAGAGAGCACGAGATGGGGGAGGGTCAGAGGGAGAAGCAGGCTCCCCGCCGAGCAGGGAGCCCGATGTGGGACTCGATCCCGGGACTCCAGGATCATGACCTGAGCCGAAGGCAGTTGCTTAACCAACTGAGCCACCCAGGCGCCCTTATTTATTTATTTTTTAATTTATTTTTTTTATTCTTATGTTAATCCCCATACATTACATCATTAGTTTTAGATGTAGTGTTCCATGATTCATTGTTTGTACATAACACCCAGTGCTCCATGCAGAACGTGCCCTCCTCAATACCCACCACCAGGCCAACCCGTCCTCCCACCACCCTCCCCCCAGAACCCTCAGTTTGTTTTTCAGAGTCCATCGTCTCTCATGGTTCGTCTACCCCTCCGATTTCCCCTGCTTCATTCTTCCCCTCCTGCTACCTTCTTCTTCTTTTTTTTTCTTAACATATATTGCATTATTTGTTTCAGAGGTACAGATCTGAGATCCAACAGTCTTGCACAATTCACAGCACTTACCAGAGCACATACCCTCCCCAGTGTCTATCACCCAGTCACCCCATCCCTCCCACCCCACCCCTCACTCCAGCAACCCTCAGTTTGTTTCCTGAGATTAAGAATTCCTCATATCAGTGAGGTCATATGATACATGTCTTTCTCTTTTTGACTTATTTCGCTCAACATAATACCCTCCAGTTCCATCCACGTCATTGCAAATGGCAAGATCTCATTCCTTTTGATGGCTGCATAATATTCCATTGTGTATATATACCACCTCTTCTTTATCCATTCATCTGTCGATGGACATCTTGGCTCTTTCCACAGTTTGGCTATTGTGGACATTGCTGCTATAAACATCGGCGTGCATGTACCCTTTTGGATCCCTACTTTTGTATCTTTGGAGTAAATACCCAGTACTGCAATTGCTGGATCATATGGTAGCTCTATTTTCAACTTTTTGAGGAACCTCCATACTGTTTTCCAGAGTGGCTGCACCAGCTTGCATTCCCACCAACAGTGTAGGAGGGTTCCCCTTTCTCCACATCTCCGCCAACATCTGTCGTTTCCTGACTTGTTAATTTTAGCCATTCTGACTGGTGTGAGGTGGTATCTCATTGAGGTTTTGATTTGGATTTCCCTGATGCCGAGCGATGTTGAGCACTTTTTCATGTGTCTGTTGGCCATTTGGATGTCTTCTTTGGAAAAATGTCTGTTCATGTCTTCTGCCCATTTCTTGATTGGATTCTTTGTTCTTTGGGTGTTGAGTTTGATGAGTTCTTTATAGATATTGGATACTAGTCCTTTATCTGATATGTCATTTGCAAATATCTTCTCCCATTCTGTCGGTTGTCTTTTGGTTTTGTTAACTGTTTCCTTTGCTTTGCAAAAGCTTTTTATCTTGATGAAGTCCCAATAGTTCATTTTTGCCCTTGCTTTCCTTGCCTTTGGCGAGGTTTCTAGGAAGAAGTTGCTTCGGCTGAGGTCGAAGAGGTTGCTGCCTGTGTTCTCCTTTAGGATTGTGATGGACTCCTGTCTCACATTGAGGTCTTTCAACCATTTGGAGTCTATTTTTGTGTGTGGTGTAAGGAAATGGTCCAGTTTCATTCTTCTGCATGTGGCTATCCAATTTTCCCAACACCATTTGTTGAAGAGACCGTCTTTTTTCCATTGGACATTCTTTCCTGCTTTGTCGAAGATTAGTTGATCATAGAGTTGAGGGTCCATTTCTGGGCTCTCTATTCTGTTCCATTGATCTATGTGTCTGTTTTTGTGCCTGTACCATACTGTCTTGATGATGACAGCTTTGTAATAGAGCTTGAAGTCTGGAATTGTGATGCCGCCGGCTTTGCTTTTCTTTTTCAACATTCCTCTGGCTATGCGGGGTCTTTTCTGGTTCCATACAAATTTTAGGATTATTTGTTCCATTTCTTTGAAAAAAGTGGATGGTATTTTCATGGGGATTGCATTGAATGTGTAGATTGCTCTAGGTAGCATTGACACCTTCACAATATTCTTCCAATCCATGAGCATGGAACGTTTTTCCATTTCTTTGTGTCTTCCTCAATTTCTTTCATGAGTATTTTATAGTTTTCTGAGTACAGATCCTTTGTCTCTTTGGTTAGATTTATTCCTAGATATCTTATGGTTTTGGGTGCAATTGTCTCCCATCCAAGTACTAACCAGGCCTGACCCTGCTTAGCTTCCGAGATCAGACGAGATCGGGCGCGTTCAGGGTGGTATGGCCGTAGACGTTTTGGGTGCAATTGTAAATGGGATCGACTCCTTAATTTCTCTTTCTTCTGTCTTGTTGTTGGTGTATAGGAATGCCACTGATTTCTGTGCATTGATTTTCTATCCTGCCACTTGACTGAATTTCTGTATGAGTTCTAGCAATTTTGGGGTGGAGTCTTTGGGGTTTTCCACATAAAGTATCATATCATCTGCAAAGACTGAGAGTTTGACTTCTTCTTTGCCGATTTGGATGCCATTTATTTCTTTTTGTTGTCTGATTGCTGTGGCTAGGACTTCCAATACTATGTTGAATAGCAGTGGTGATAGTGGACATCCCTGCCACGTTCCTGACCTTAGGGGGAAAGCTCTCAGTTTTTCCCCATTGAGAATGATATTCGCTGTAGGTTTTTCATAGATGGCTTTTATGATATTGAGGTATGTACCCTCGATCCCTATACTCTGAAGAGTTTTGATCAAGAAAGGATGCTGTACTTTGTCAAATGCTTTTCTGCATCTATTGAGAGGATCATATGATTCTTGTTCTTTCTTTTGTTAATGTATTGTATCACATTGATTGATTTGCGGATGTTGAACCAACCTTGCAGCCCAGGGATAAATCCCACTTGGTCGTGGTGAATAATCCTTTTAAAGTACTGTTGGATCCTATTGGCTAGTATTTTGGTGAGAATTTTTGCATCCATGTTCATCAGGGATATTGGTCTGTAATTCTCCTTTTTGATGGGGTCTTTGTCTGGTTTTGGGATCAAGGTAATGCTGGCCTCATAAAATGAGTTTGGAAGTTTTCCTTCCATTTCTATTTTTTGGAACAGTTTCAGAAGAATAGGTATTAATTCTTCTTGAAATATTTGGTAGAATTCCTCTGGGAAGCCATCTGGCCCTGGGCTCTTGTTTGTTGGGAGATTTTTGATGACTGCTTCAATTTCCCTAGTGGTTCTAGGTCTGTTCAGGTTTTCTATTTCTTCCTGGTTCAGTTTGGGTAGTTGATACATCTCTAGGAATGCATCCATTTCTTCCAGGTTATTTAATTTGCTGGCATGGAGTTGCTCATAATATGTTCTTACAATTGTTTGTATTTCTTTGGTGTTGGTTGTGATCTCTCCTCTTTCATTCATGATTTTGTTGATTTGGGTCATTTCTCTTTTCTTTTTGATAAGTCTGGCCAGGGGTTTATCAATCTTGTTAATTCTTTCAAAGAACCAGCTCCTAGTTTCGTTGATCCGTTCTATTGTTCTTTTAGTTTCTATTTCATTGATTTCTCCTCTGATCTTTATTATTTCTCTTCTCCTGCTGGGTTTAGGCTTTATTTGCTGTTCCTTCTCCAGCTCCTTTAGGTGTAGGGTTAGGTTGTGTACTTGAGACCTTTCTTGTTTCTTGAGAAAGGCTTGTATTGCTATACACTTTCCTCTCAGGACTGCCTTTGCTGCATCCCAAAGATTTTGAACAGTTGTGTTTTCATTTTCATTGGTTTCCATGTATTTTTTTAATTCTTCTTTAATTTCCTGGTTGACCCATTCATTCTTCAGTAGGATGCTCTTTAGCCTCCATGTATTTGAGTTCTTTCTGACTTTCCTCTTGTGATTGAGTTCTAGTTTCAAAGCATTGTGGTCTGAAAATAGGCAGGGAATGATCCCAATCTTTTGGTACCAGTTGAGACCTGATTTATGACCTAGGATGTGATCTATTCTGGAGAATGTTCCATGGGCACTAGAGAAGAATGTGTATTCCGTTGCTTTGGGATGGAATGTTCTGAATATGTCTGTGAAGTCCATTTGGTCCAGTGTGTCATTTAAAGTCTTCATTTCCTTGTTGATCTTTTGCTTAGACGATCTGTCCATTTCAGTGAGGGGGGTGTTAAAGTCCCCCACTGGTCTAGCATTTATTTACATTGCTTCTCTTCTTATTTACATTTCTGGTTCTCTTAATTTCTACCTATGGATTTATTACCATCTCTTGTCATTTCCTTTCTCTATTGCAGATTTATTCCCACAAACTGCCCTCATACCATTATTGTCAAATACAGTATGGTTTTATATGCTGTAGACCCAATTGTACCATTAAATTTGTAATATTTTATTCAATTGTATAATTCCCTGCATAATTACTTTTAGTAGTGTTCTTTGTTTTGTGTGAATTTTCATCTGGGTTCACATACTTTCAGCCTGAAGAATTTCCTTTAATATTTTTTGTAGGCAGGGTCTGCTAGCCAAAACTCTTACGGGTTTTTGTTTATCTGGGAACGTCCCCCCCACCCTGCTTTTTTTTGCTTTTGTTTCTAGTTTTTCTGGCTATAAGATTCTTGTTTGTTTCTTTTTTTCAGCACTTTGCGTATGTCCCTCCTCTGCTTCCTGGTCTCCATAGCTTCTTGTGAGAAGCCAAATATGATTCTTGTTGGGGTCCCCTTGCACATGATGAGTCACATTTTTCTTCATGCTTTCAAAATTTTCTTTTTGTCTTTGAATTTTAACATTTGACAATGATGTATCAGGGTATAGATTTCTACTTTTATCCTACTTAGAGCGTGTTAAGCTTTTTAGATTTGTTTTTCTTCTAATTGGGGACATTTTCAGGCATTATTTCTTCTCCTCTTTTGTCTTTATCCTTCTCTTCTGGTACTCCATTACATGTACATTGGTGTGCCTAATGCTGTCCCATGCTTCTCTGATGTACTGTTCATTTTCATCCATTCCCTTCCTTTTTATTTTTTAGCCTGCATCTCTATTGACAGATCTTTGAGTTCACTGATTCTTTCTCATATCAGCTACTCTAGTAAAATTTTCATTTTGGTTAGTGTGCTTTTCAACTCCAGAATCTCTATTTGGTTCTTTGTATGTTTTCTGTCTCTTTATTGGTATTCTCTATTTGATGAGACATTGTCATCACACCTTTATTTCATTCTTTAGATTTAGATTTAGATTTTAGGTCTTATTTTTTTATTTTTATTTTTTTAAATTTTTTTTAAAGATTTTATTTATTTGACAGAGAAAGCACAAGCAGAGTGAGAGAGAGGGAGAAGCAGGTTCCCTGCTGAGCAAGGAGCCCGATGTGGGACTCGATCCCAGGACCCTGGGATCATGACCCAGGCCGAAGGCAGCTGCTTAACCTATTGAGGCACCCAGGTGTGCCATGGTCTTATTTTTTTAAAACATACTTATAATAGATGCTTTGAAATCTTCGTCCACTTAGTTCAAAATCTGTGTCCAATCAGAGGCAGCTCTTTCTATTTGCCTTTTTTCCTCCCGAATATGGCTCACATTTCCATATTGTTTTGCAAGTTTTCTTTAAATAGTGGATATTTTATATATTTAGCAAGTCTGGATTTTGATTTTGTTTTTTTCTTCTAACAGTTGTTGATGTTTTATTCATTTTCCTTTTTAAGTGGCTTTCCTGGACTTAATCTGTGGTATCTCTTTCCCCTGCACTCTGTGGTCACTGGTATTTATGCTCAGTTTTTATTTTGCTTCATTGAAAAACTATTTCATTTCATCTTGTTTAATTTTAATTTTAATTTTATTTATATTTTATTATATATTATATAATTATATATAATATATTTATAATTTATAATATATTATATATTACATATATTATAACTATTATAAATATATATTTATATTTATATTAATTTATCTTCCTGACTTCCTGTAGGTAGCTCTTATTTGTACATGGCTTAATGGTTTGGCAACAGTTGGTCAGAGTTTTCATCAAACACCTTGAGTCAGTAAGTTTTCCATCCTTTGCCAGTAGATTTGTGTATGGCTTGGGGGATGTATTTTAAAGTTCAGGAAGTTTTCAAGTTTTTAGTTTTTACTTTCCTCAGGGCCCTCTTTCTTTTCTTGTGTACATTTGCATAGTCTCTCAGTCAGTTAGGAATATGTGGAGACTTTGTGTTCTCAAGTCTTCCCTATACAAGCATACAGTCTCTCAACTGGCCTGGGTTATTTAGATAACCTGGGTATTCTTGGGTCTCTCCTGTGTATTTGGACGAGTCAGCCAAGTATGTGTGGAGTGCTTATTGAGCTTTTCCATGGCTTGCTTGTTTCCAGGATTTCCCTGTTAAATTTCTAGCAGGCCTTCCAATCTGATGCCTACCCCAACAGGGACTACAACCTCTAGTTAGCAAAGCTGCGGATCTTTCCTATTTATTCCCAAGTATGTGTTTTCCATCCTCTGCTATAAATCAAGTAGGTCCCCAGTACCAAAATAGCTGCTATAGAATTCTCACAGCCAACCCCATCCTGGTATCACTACTGTTCTGAGCTCACAGGTGATGGGGACAACCTCAGGCCAGAACACCAAAGACTCCTAAAGTTCTTAATTGAATTGCAGTGAATTTTTGTGAATAAACTCTTCTCAATATGTTGTCTGCATTAGGTCAATTTCCATAACCATTACAAAGTTGTTATCAATCATTTTTCCAATTTTGTAGTTGTTTTGGGAAAAGAATTTTTCAACTTGTTCACTCCTCCATAGTAAAAAGCACCCTTTCTCATATGAGTATATTTCTTACATAATTGATAACTGTATGGTAGTTCTTTGTATTAAGGTATCATTATTTAAGTATCTACTTTTGGCAATTTAGGTTCCTTTTTTTTGCCTTTGAAATGCCATGAATATTTTTGCATGTGAATCTCTCTTTCCTTAAGATAGTTCTATAATTGGAGTTATTGAGTCAAAAATATAAGCTTTTAAAGGTTAGAAATACATCTTGCCAAAATCTTTCAAGATCATAACAATTTATGCCTTCCCCAGCACTGTAGGAGAGTGTTTGTCATACTATACCCTCATCCAGTTTGGGAATTAATATTAAAAATATATGCATTGAATCGTGGATCACTACATCAAAAACTAATGATGTATTGTATGGTGACTAACATAACATAATAAAATAAAATAAAATTTAAAAAATATATATATACACTAGATAATTATAAAGATCCAGCATTTTTTGAGTTGCTTTTCCAAATGTCTTTATTCAGCTAAACTCTCTGTAATTCTTTATTTAGGATTAATGGATTCTTTCCCTTTTCCCTGGATACTTCATTTGCTACCTTTTCTTGCAGTAGAATAGCATATCATTTCACGTCATCACATACAACATCAACCCCTTTTATCTTTCTAATGGAACCATTTTTAGAAACAGCATCCTCATTATCAGTTCTTTATGACTGTAAATTGATTCATCCAATTCTTAAGTTTTAAAATTTAATTAGGTCATGGGAATATCTTTTGACTTTCAAGGAGTACAAACTCAAAGTTCCTTTGCAAAGTAGTAATCCAACTTTTATAAAATTTAAGGAGAAAAGCAATGGACAATAAATTACATTTTAAACATTTTGCTTTTATTAGAATACTTTCTTAATAGTGACTAAAACACATTTGACTTTCTTCACTGTAGATATATATTGTGTGAACTCATTGATTACATTTTTGAGGTTATGATTCTGAACATTTTCTTTTAAAGTCCTTTTCCAATAGAGATTTATCATTGTTCATTCTTCTTTAGCTATGATAGATTGAATCCAGAAAGATAATCGGCCTAGATTATATTACAGCACCTTGTCTATTTTTGTAACAATGTCCCTGATAGTGTTCGCTTAGAAATATCTAGTACTATTTATTAAAAATCTTTAAGAAATTGGTCTTTCTTTTGGAACTAATCTTTCTCCCTGATGTTATGCCCCAGTAAAATCCATTCACCTCACAATAGCCAGAATGAGCTTTTAAAAATTCAAAATCCATGATTCCCCTTCTTAAGATGATTTAGTATGTGGTAGATTAAGGGCCACGAATTTCTCACATCCTGGTATGTATATCCCTATTCAACAGCTTTGTTACTCCTTTTACCAAGAGGTAAAATCTATTTACCTACACCCTTGAATCTGGAATAGCTTTCTGCCTTGCTTTGTGCCCAAGAATGTGGTAGGAATGATGTAATACAAGTTCAGGAGCCATGACTTACAGCTGCTATTTTCAAACTCTTGGAATGCTCCTGAGTTTGTCATGTAAAGAAGATGGTCTAGCTTACTGAACAATAACAAGCCATGTTGTGTAACAGAGCCTTCATAGCCAACAACCCTCAGCAACTGCTAGGTGTGTAAGTGAGGCCACCTTGGAACTTGCAGCCCATCAGATCCTATAGCTGAATGCTTCTACATGAATTAGCTATGGAAAAAAACAGCAAAGGACCTGACCAGTTAACTTACAGAATCATGAGGAATAATACATTATAGTTTTAAGACACCAAGTTTTGGGGCAGTTTGTTTGGTAGCAGTAGCTAACTGATATACGTGCCTTCTCATTCCATTTTGCATTTTACTTTAATTTGTTACCTTTGCCTATAATGCCCTTCATTATCTAGCATTTCTGCCTCCAGAATAACTCTTTTTTTAAAAAAGATTTTATTTATTTATTTGACACAGAGAGAGAGACAGCGAGAGAGGGAATACAAGCAGGGGGAGTGGGAGAGGGAGAAGCAGCCTTCCTGCTGAGCAGGGAGCCCGATGTGGGGCTTGCTCCCAGGTCCCTGGGATCATGACCTGAGCCTAAGGCAGATGATTAACCGACTGAGCCATCCAGGTGCCCCAAGAATAACTCTTTTTTAATACCATCCTTCCTATCCTTATCACAGTCCACTTAGTTGCAAAATCCTGAAACCTACAATTGCCTTGACAACCCTCTCTTCATCAACATCTTTATTAGCAAGCATGTTTTCTTGCCTCAAGTCTTATCATTGTCAGAGACCAAAAAATGAACCATGGTCTCACAAAAATAGGCACAGAAGTTAGGCCTCAAATCATCCCCACTGGCAAATACCTCCTGATGGTTGATCAGCATAGGTAATCTAAAGTTTGAAAAAAACTTACGATGATGAAAATACTTAGTTTTATGACAGCATGAGTAAACATGCATTTTCATAACATTTATGGAGGGCAATTTAGTAATATCTATTGAAATTTAATATATGTATATTTCTCAGAAATAATATGACTTCAGGAAATAAATGAAAAGAGGAGCAAAGATATATGTACACCAGGATTTTTGTATTAACTGCATTTGAAATGATCTATCAGGTATTTATTAGATAAATTATTAACATCAATACAATGGAAAAGGGGGTAGTCATTAAAAATCTTGACATGGAACAATTCCCATGATAGGTTGTTAAGAAAAAAGAAAATAGTAGAGTATGAAGTGTTTGTTATTATTTTTTTACACATATAGTACATATAGCAATCTGCCATCACTAGATGAAATTACATTTCAGAAGAAAATTACAGCAGAGCAGGTAGGTCGGAAGAGCAACTTGTTTTTCTTATCATGGGCATTTTGGAGGAGTTGAAGGGGTCTGGGATCAGATAGTGGAGATATCAAAGGTGGGAGGTGAGCTGGCGCGTTTCATAATGGCAGACTGGAGACCTGTGAGGGGTCCCTTGTGGAGGACCATGAGCCACTGACAATAGGTGCAGTGATATCTAATAGCTGGTTTTAAGTGTTTATCTGCATTGGATTTCAACTCAGTGAAGTTTTACCAATTTTAACACCCTGATGAGAGTTGTCCTTTGGAGAAATGCAGGAAAAGGCACATGGTCATGCCTATGAGAAAGGCTTTGGGAAAACCAGTTAAGAGGGGACAGGAGGTGAAATGCAGGGTGTGGAGCAAAAGTTCATAGCAAGGCAGCTGACTGATCTGCTGTAGAGGAAAGATGAGTCATTCATACTCCGTCAGTCTCAAAAATATTGGGTGAGGAGAAGATTTAAAATATATTGGACTTGCTAAACTCAAACAAAATGGTGCTTAAACTTTCCTGGGTAATAAAGGATAAATCCTGAAGATTGGAAAATTTGGAGACAATACTAAAAACAAGAACAAAAAAGAAAGAAAATGTGACTCCTTCTCAATGTCTTTAATCATAAAAACAAAATGACTTTTTAAAAAACTTTTTGTGCATGGGCATGTGGATAAGATAACACATTGGAAGAGGAATAGACCATTCTCACTGAATGTATACTCTGAGATAGGAGCTGTAATTTATTTGAGCTTTCTGAGAAAGATGTTAGTAGCCCACACTTATTAGATACATCCTCTCAAAAGCATTACTCAGCTATAAGGAGGGAAAATAAAAAATAATCTTGTATGCATTTGCTTGGAAGGGCATGAGTCCTCCTCTGCATTTACAACATCAAAGAATTGTAGAAAAATGTATTATAAATAACACTGTCATTGGGAATCTTGTATTAAGAGTCTATACAGTTTGGTGTCTTCCTATGAGTTCTTGTCTAATCCTCCTCTCCCTCCTCAACATTGCATCATGCAGTCTCTCAGCAGATGCAGACATAAAATCAGCTGCTCACTAGCTAATTGGCAGCATCATAAGTAAGAAGAGGGCTTGGTACTTAAGTACGGGGAAGAGCAGCAGGAACACCTTCTATGGAGTTTCTAAGCATGGACTCCTGGCTTGGCAGACAGCCATAGGCTGAGAAGATATAGAGAAGGAAATAAGAAGAAAGGCATGATATATTGTATCATGTTAAAATATTAATAAAAAGATGGAAGACAAATTTCATACATATCCATGTATGTATATATAAAGAAAAGAGATCTAGGAATTAGAAGTAATATTAAGTAACACCTTCTACTTACCAAGCACCATGCTTGGTAGATGATGGATATTATTTTGTTTCAATTTCTCAACAAACCTGAGAGGTTAGATTCAGTTGTCCTATTTTATACATAAAGAAATTGAAGCTGAGGGAAAAGAAACATCTTATCCAAGGCCCCATACTTCACTAAATTCTTTGAGGCAGTATTCACAATCAAGTATCTCTAATTCCATTATTTTTCATTCTGCTATAAAATGTTGCTTTGGTAGTTCAAGGCCAAAGGGAGGCAAAAACAAGATTTAAATGGACTTATACCCATGGAACACTACATCAAAAACTAATGATGTCCTGTATGGTGACTAACATAGCATAATAAAAAAATTATAATTAAAAAATGGACTTATACTCAGGATCACAATGTGAGCATATGTATTTGTCACCCTGCCTTCCAGATTCCCACTGAAATTACCGAAGAAGTATAAAAATATGAGGAAATCTAATTTATGAAGGAAGTATATGGGTGTTCATGGTTCTACCTGATGTAGGGACCTTTTAATTTTTTTCAACTTTGATTCAATCAGGAAACCACATTTACCCTATTAAAATGAGCAATATTCATCATCAAGAATATATTTATTAAGAACTCAGTATCTAGAGCCAGAATGCCTGGCTTCAAATTCCATCTCCTCTAATTATAAATGGTATAACTAAAAAAATAAAAAATAAATTGTATAACTTTTGTCAAGTTGCTTACCCTCCCCTTGCCTTGTTTTCTGCATATGTAAAATGGAGCTGTTATGAGATCCAAATCAGTTGATATTTGTGAAGAGCTCAGAATGGTACCTGGTGCACAGTAAACCTAAATAAATATATACTAAATAAAAAATAATTTACAAGAATGATTTTTTTTTTGTATGAGGGACTTCTAAGCAGGAAGGTAACTTTAGCACTAAATTTTAATACTTGCTTTTCTGAATTTCCATCTAAATGACTGCAATATGCTGAATAATGGCCCCCAAATATTTACAGCTACTCATTCCTGGAACCTGTGAATGTTACCCTATATGGCAAAAAAGGACTTTGCTCATGTGATTGAATTAAGGATCTTGAGATGGGGAGATTCTCTGAGTTATCTGAATAAGCCCTAAATGAAACCACAGTTATCCTTAGAAGAGTGAGGCAGAAAGATTTTAAGATAGAAGAGGAAGGAGTCTTTGTGATGATGGAAGCAGGAGGAGGAAATGCAATATAATATGAAGGTATGAGCCCAGGAAGGACAGCCTCTAGTAGCTAGAAAAGACAATGACTGGATTTGCCCACAGAGCCTTCAGTGTGAGCAGAGCCTAGCTAACACCTTGATTATGTCTCCTGAAACCCATGTCAAATTTCTGGCCCTCACAACTGTAGGAGAATCAAGTTGTGTTGAGTTAGCCACCCAGTATTGATAATTTGTTATAGCAGCCATAGAAAGTTAACACTATGACTAAAGGTATATATGAATGGAGAAAAATTATATTAATGCTAGAGACTAGGGAAGAGTAAATGTCAATTTCTACTCCATATAGTACAAATGTGATCTATTTAAAGAAAGACATGGGGCTGACTTTCGAAGCACTTCTAATAGAAGAGCAGTATATCTAGAAAGAAACAATACACCATTTATTTCAAGTAGCTCACATCTGCAGATGAAAGCATGCTGTGGCGATCAGAGCATACTACCTGGACTTCCCCTTAACAATGAGGCCAAACCAACACAACCTGCAGTCCAATAGTGTTACCTGTTGCACCTACAATTATTCCTAGCAAAAGCTCCTTTGCTAAACAACAATCTCTGTGAAAGTAACAGCAGCGCTGGGTTAAGAGTTGAACATTGATTCTAGACATGAAAATCCTTGGCAAAAAATAGAGGTTTTTCTGTACAGACAAGAAAGTCCCTGCTGGGCACACTCTTGTTTTTGACTCTGTCCATACTTCTGTCAATGAACTAGATCTCCAAGTTAGAAGGAGAAATATTTAGTGAATATATATTCCCCCATTTTCCCTTGCTTTAAAATTTGGCAGAGACCCAGTCTACTTTCTAAGAGATCCACCTTAAATGAATTTTATTGATAATAAATGAATACTTTGCATGCCTACACACTTCTTTGTAAGGATACATAATTAGAGGAAAATCAAAAGATCCAAGGAAATATATTGAAATTCAAAAGCTCCTGTCAAAAATTAAAACAAATATTTTAATGTAAAAGAGATTTACTGTAAGAAACAAAAGAAAATCAAGAAAACATGAAATCTATTAAGCAAGACCAAACAATCATGATGAAAGAATAATCAATGAACACGAAACATGGAAGGAAGTTGAAGAATATTATTGTCAAATAAAAAAATGTTATGGAGACACAGAAGCCATAGCTAAAGTCTTTTGGTAAGACTCCTGATATAATGGTTGTTGGCCTCTACTTATTTTTCTGTCACATTCCAAAACACAGCTCAATGAAATGTTGAGATTTTTCTCATAAATATTATTGACTGAATGCATAAGCATCATTCTTGATGACACTGTAAGCATGTACAGGAATTTCATTTCCTGGTTTCATGTTGCTTTTTGCTTGGTTTATGTGTTTCCAGTGTGTTTAACCGTGTGATTGACACTCACATTTAAAAATAGCATTGTATTAACAGCTCCTGACACAACCTAGAACAATAAAACGTAAAACATTTAAATACTAACAATGTCACTGAAAAATAATCCTTTTGGAAAACGATTTTGACAAATGTGAGAGGAGTTTCCAGTTACTATAAAGCTGATAGGAATCTGTTGAGAAAAAGTTACCTGGAATGCACTTCATAAGCTACTTAAGACTTTTCTTCATGAAATACAGTCTCATCTTAAAATGGCTGAAAAGATGACTTTTGGGTAGAAAAAAATACATTGAAAGAAATAAAAATGAAAACACAATAGAACAAAACCTTTGGGATGCAGCAAAAATGGTCCTAAGAGGGAAATATATAGCAACACAGGCCTACCTCAAGAAGAAAGAAAAATCTCAAATGAACAACCTAACCTTACAACTAAAGAAGCTAGAAAAGAAAAACAAAAGAAGCCTAAAGCCAGCAGAAGGAAGGAAATAATAAAGATTAGAGCATAAATAAATGATATAGAAATTTAAATGACAATAGGACAGATCCAGGAAACCAGGAGCTGATTTTTTTGAAAAAATTAATAAAATTGATAAACCTCTAGCTAGACTTACCAAAAGAAAAAGGACCCAAATAAATAAAATCACAAATGATAGAGGAGAAATCAGAGCCAACACCACAGAAATACAAACAATTATAAGAGAATATTATGAAAAACTATATGCCAACAAATTGGACAACCTGGAAGAAATGGATAAATTCCTAGAAACATATAAACTAC
Source organism: Mirounga leonina (assembly GCF_011800145.1). NCBI lineage: Eukaryota > Metazoa > Chordata > Mammalia > Carnivora > Phocidae > Mirounga > Mirounga leonina. Next base: position 1,443,345 of record NW_023270163.1, read on the forward strand.
CAAAACAGAAACAGGAAGAAATAGAAAACTTGAACAGACTGATAACCAGCAAAGAAAATGAATCAGTAATGAAAACTCTCCCAACAAACAAAAGTCAGGGCCAGATGGCTTTGCAGGCAAATTCTACTAAACATTTAAAGAAGAGTTAATACTGTTTTTCTTGAGCTATTCCAAAAAAAACAGAAAAGGAAAGAAAACTTCCAAATTCATTCTATGAGGCCAGCATTACCCTAATACCAAATAGAGACTCCACTAAAAAGGAGAACTAAAGGCGATTATCCCTGATGAAAATGGGTGCAAAGTGGGTTTAAAGAGAACATAATAAAGGCCATATATGAAAAATCCACAGCTAATATCCTCAATGGGGAAAAACTGAGAGCTTTTCCTCTATGGTCAGTAACAATGCAGGGATGTCCACTATCACCAATTCTATTTAACAGAGTACTGGAAGCCCTAGCCTCAACAATCAGACAACAAAAAGAAATAAAAGCCATCCAGATTGGCAAGGAAAAAGTAAAACTTTCACTATTTGCAGATGACATGATACTCTTTATAGAAAACCCAAAAGAATCCACCAAAAAACTGCTAGAACTGATACACAAATTCAGTAATGTCACAGGATACAAAATCAATGTACAGAAATCTGTTGCATTTCCATACACCAATAATGAAGCAGCAGAAAGAGAAATTAAGGACTCAATTACATTTACAATTGCACCAGAAATAATAAGATACCTGGGAATAAACCTAACCAAACAGGGGAAAGACTTGTACTCTGAAAACTATAAAAACTATAAAACACTGATGAAAGAAATTAAAGATGACACAAATGGAAAGACATTCCATGTTCATGGATTGGAAGAACAAATATTGTTAAAATGTCTATCTATCCGAAGCAATCTACACATTTAGTGCAATCCCCATCAAAATACCAGCAGCATTTTTCACAGAACTAGAACAAACAATACTAAAATTTGTGTGGAACCACAAAAGACCCCGAGTAGCTAAACTTGAAAAAGAAAAGCAAATCGGGAGGTATCACAGTTCTGGACTTCAAGTTATATTACAAAGCTGTAGTAATCAAAACACAGTACTGGCACAAAAATGGACACATAGATCAATAGAACAGAATAGAAAACCCAGAAATGAACCCACATCTATATAGTCAATTAATCTTTGACAAAGCAGGAAATAATATCCAATGGGGAAGAGTCTCCAACAAATGGTGTTGGGAAAACTGGACAGCAACATGTAGAAGAAGGAAACTGGACCACTTTCTTACACCATACACAAAAATAAATTCAAAATGGATGTAAGGGGGCGCCTGGGTGGCTCAGATGGTTAAGCGTCTGCCTTTGGCTCAGGTCATGATCCCAGGGTCCTGGGATCGAGCCCCGCATTGGGCTTCCTGCTTGGCGAGGTGCCTGCTTCTCCCTCACCCTCTACTGTTCCCCCAGCTTGTGCTCTCTTGCTCTCTCTGTCAAATAAATAAATAAAATCTTAAAAAAAGACTTTCTTTATTAAAAAAAAAATGGATGTAAGACCTAAATGTGAGACAGGAAATCATCAAAATTCTAGAGAACACAAGCAGTAACTTCTTTGACATCAGCCATAGCAACTTCTTTCTAGAAATGTCTCTGGCGGCAAGAGAAACAAAAGCAAAAATGAACTACTGTGACCACATCAAAATAAAAAGCTTCTATACAGTGAAGGAAATGATCAACAAAACTAAAAGGCAACCTACTGAATGGGAGAAGATATTTGCAAATGACATAGCTGATAAAGGGTTAGACTCTAAAATCTCTAAAGAACTTATAAAGCTCAACACCCAAAAAATGAATAATCCAATTAAAAAATGGGCAGAAGACATGAAAAGACCTTTTTTCCAAAGAAGACATACAGATGGGGGTGCCTGGGTGGCTCAGTCCTTAAGCATCTGCCTTCGGCTCAGGTCATGATCCCAGGGTCCTGGGATCCAGCCCCGCAATGGGCTCCCTGCTCAGCGGGAAGCCTGCTTCTCCCTCTCTCACTTGCCCTGCTTGTGTTCCCTCTCTTGCTGTGTCTCTCTCTCAAATAAATAAATAAATAAAATCTTAAAAAAAAGAAGACATACAGATGGCCAACAGACACATGAGAAGATATTCAGTATCACTCATCATCAGGGAAATGCAAATCAAAACTACAATGAGATATCACCTCACACCTTTCAGAATGGCTAAAATCAAGAACACAAGATAAACAACAGGTATTGTCAAGGATGTGGAAAAAGGGGAAACTTCTTTCACTGTTGGTGAGAATGCAAACTGGTATACCCACTCTGGAAAACAGTATGGAGGTTCCTCAAAAAGTTAAAAATAGAACTACCTTATGATCCAGCAACTGCATTACTAGGTATTTACTCAAAGAATACAAAAAAACTAATTCAAAGGGATACATGCACCCTGATGTTTACTACAGCATTATTTACAATAGCCAAATTATGGAAACAGCCCAAGCGTTGATCCACTGGTGAATGGATAAAGAAGAGAAAGAAGAGGTGATATATAATGGAATATTTCTCAGCCATAAAAAATGAAATCTTGCTGTTTGCAAAGGCATGGATGGAGCTACAAAGTATTATGCTAGGCAAAGTCAGAGAAAGACCAATACCATATGATTTCACTTGTATGTGGAATTTAAGAAATGAAAAAAAAATGAGCAAAGGGGAAAAAAAGAGGCAGACCAAGAAACAGACTCTTTAACTGTAGAGAACAAACTGATGGTTACCAGGGAGGAAGGGGTGGGGGGATGGATGAAATAGGTGATGGGGATTAAGGAGCGCATGTGTCGTGATGAGCACTGGTGATGTGTAGAAGTGTTGAATCACTGTATTGTACACCTGAAACTAATATTACACTGTATGTTAACTGACTGGAATTTAAATAAAAACTTTTTAAAAACCTAAAGCAGGCAGAAGAAAGAAAATAATCTAGATTAGAATGGAAATTTATATAATAGAGATTAATTAGAAAGTAGAGGAAATCAACAAAACTAAATGTTTGTTATCTGGATCAATAAAAGTGATGAACTTTCAGATACACTGGCTAAGAAAAATATAGAGGTAAATCAAATTACTAGACTCACGAATATAGTAGAGTCAATGCTCCTGACTTTACAAAAATGCAAAGGAGTGTAAGAGAATATTATGAACAACTATGTGTAAAAAAATTAGATAACCTGTATTGAATGTACAGATTTGAGAAAGACACACTACCAAACTGACTTAGGAAGAACCATCAAATGTGAATAAACCTATAATGAGCATGAGACTGAAATAGTAATAATAATAATAATAAAACTTCCTACAAAGAAAAGTGCAGGAACAAAACGGTTTCAGTGGTGAATTACCAAATATTTAAATATGAATTAATACCAGTTCCTCACAAACTTTCAAAAAGTACAAGAGAACAATTCCCAACTCATTCTGAGACTAGTATTACCCTGATATTTAATTCAGAAGAAAAACCACAGAAAAGAATATTATAGATCGATATATCTTGTGAATATAAGTGCAAAACGTCAACAAAATACAAATGAAAGCCAATTTTATAGGGATGTCATTCACTGTGTTTTGGATAGTACTGTGACCTCAATATTAAGTTTTCTAATCCATAAACATGGAATGTTTTTCCATTTATTTATGTTTTCCTTAACTTTAAGCAATGTATTGTTTTCAGTGCACAAATCTTTCAACTCCTTAATTTTTTTCAAGGTATTTTATTATTTTGGATGCTATATTTTTATTATTTTTAAAAAGATTTACTTATTTATTTGAGAGAGAGACAGAGCACGATTGGGAGGGGCAGAAGGAGAGGGAGAGAGAATCTCAAGCTGACTATACACTGTATATGGAGCCTGATATGGGACTCAGTCTCACAACCCTGAGATCACAACCTGAACTGGATGCTTGACTGCGCCACCCAGGCACCCCTATTTTGGATGCTATTTTAAATGGAGATTTGGGTTTTTAAAAAAATTTCCCTTTTGGTTGTTCATTGCTAATGTATAGGAAGACAAGTAATTTTTGTGTGTTCATCTTGTATCCTACAACTTTGCTGAAATGACTTATTGGCTCCATGTTTTTTTTTTTTTTTAAGGAATTCTTTGTATTTTGTATATATAGGATCATGTTATCCACAAATATAGGTAGTTTTACCTCTTCCCTTCCCTCGGATGTCTTTTATTTCTTTGTGTTACCGAATTGCTCTGGCTAGAACTTCCAACACAAAGTTGAACAGCACGGGTAAAGCAGGCTTTCAATCTTTCACCATTGAGTAAGATATTAACTGTGGGTTTTTCATAAATGGCCTTTATCATGTTGAGGAAGTTCTCTTCTATTCCTAGTTTTATGAGTGCTTTTTAAAATCATGACAGGATTTTGGATTTTATCAAATACTTTTTCAGCATCAATTGAGCTTATCCTGTGGGTTTTTTTCTTGGTTCTATTAATGTGGTATATTGCATATATTGATTTTCCTGTGTTGAACCACCTTTACATTCCTGAGATAGATTTCCCTTGTTTGTTGCATATAATCCTCTTAATATGCTGTTTGATTCAGTGTGCTAGTATTTTGTTGAGGATTTTTTCTTTTTTTAAAGAAGCTTATTTATATTCAAAATGTAATTTAGCAAAATAAGTATTAAAATATAGATTTTTTTAAAAATTAGAAAGTGTTAAAAAGATTATAACGACAATAACAAAAAAAGTCAGGCTTCTGACTTACCTCTCATGCCCCAGTCCCAGAACCATGTTAAATCCTTTTGCTATTTCTTCTGGTCTATTTTGTCATTTGGCTAGGTAATATGCTTGTGTTGCTAATCTCTAATTTATTCTTTTTTAAATTGAAGTATAATTAACATACAGTGTTTTATTAGTTTCAGGTATACAATATAATGATTCAACTATTCTATACATTTCTCAGTGCTCACCACAATAAGTGTAGTCCCCATCTTCACTAAACAACATTATAAGATGGTAATAATGTCGATTTCTGCATCTGTATTCCTAAGGGATACTGGTCTGTAGTTCTGGTTTCTCATGGGGTTTTTGTCTTATTTTGTTATCAGGGTAATGCTGACCTCATAGGAGTCAGGAAATGTCTTCTCCTCTTACATTTTTTGGAAGAGTTTGAGGAAGATGGGTGATAATTCTTTAAATGTTTGGTAGGATTCACCAGTGAAGAAATACAGTTCTGAACTTATTTTGTTGAGGAGTTTTGCTTACTAAATCATTCTCTTTACTAAACTGAACTATAAACCTATAGGCCTATTTAGATTTTTTATTTCTTTTTGAGTCAATACTAGTAATTTATATGTTTCTAGGAATTAATCCATTTCATCTATGTTATCTGAATTTCTGTTGTACAACTGTTGGTAGTATTCTCCATTTATGTAAAAGTATAATCTTTTAATTTCTCTTAAGGTTAATAGTAATGTTTCCACTTTCATTCTTGATTTTATTACTTTGACTCTTCTCTCTCTTTTCCTTCTCAGTCTAGCTAAAGATTTCTCAAATTTGTTGATCTTTTCAAAGAAGCAACTTTTGGTGTCCTAGACCCTCTTTTGTTTTTCTATTCTCTTTTTCATTTCTCTCCACTCTAAACTTTATTATATTCTTCCTTCTATTAGTTTTGGGTTTAATTTACTCTTCTTCTAGTTACTCAAAGTGAAAGATTTGGTTATTAATTTGAGATCTCTTTCATTTTTAATGTAGGCATTATTTTATTTATTTATTTATTTATTTATTTTAAAGATTTTTATTTATTTATTCATGAGAAATAGAGAGAGAGGCAGAGGCAGAGGGAGAAGCGGGCTTCCCGCGGAGCAGGGAGCCTGATGTGGGACTCGATCCCAGGACCCTGGGATCACGACCTGAGCCGAAGGCAGACGCTTAACCGACTGAGCCACCCAGGCGTCCCATGTAGGCATTATTTTAAAAGATTTATTGATTTGAGAGAGAAAGAGAGAGAGAGAGAGAGAGAGAGAGAGTGAGTGGGAGAAGGGCAGAGTGGGAGGGAGAGGGACAAGCAGACTCTGCACTGAGCTTGGAGCCCAATGCAGGGCTCCATCTCATGACCCTGAGATCATGACCTGAGCTGAAATCAAGAGTAGGATGCTTAACTGACTGAGCCACCCAGGCGCCCCAAATTAGGAATTTTTAACGTATAAACTTCCCTCTGAACATCTTCACATAGCTTTTGGTAAGTTGTGGTTTTGTTTCCAGTTGTCTCTAAGTATTTTCTAACTTCCTTGTGATTTATTCTTTGACCTATTGCTTGTTTAAAACTTACTTTTTTTTCAGTTTTCCTCTGTTATTACTTTCTAGCTTCATTTCATTGTAGTCACAGAAGATATTTTATATGATTTTAATCTTTTAAAATTCATCAAAGCTTGTTTTGTGGCTTAACATATGGTCTATCATGCAGAATGTTCCATGTGCACTTGAGAAGAATGTGTATTCTACTGTTGTTGGGTGGAGGGTTCTATATATAGTTTTGTGAGGTCTAGTAGGTTTATATGTTGTTCAAGTTCTCCATTTCTTTAGTGATCTTCTGTACAGATGTTCTATCTACTAATGAAAGTGGGGGTATTTAAGTCTCTAACAATTATTGTAAAACTATTTCTTCCTCCAATTCTGTCAATGTCTGCTTCATATATTTTGGGATTTTACTGTATGGTGTGTATATGTTTATAGTTGTTATCTCTTCTTTATGACTTGACCTTTTTATCAATATACAATGACCTTGTTTGTCTCTTGTAACAATTTGACTTTTTAAAGTCTATTTTATCTGTTATTAGCATAGCCACCCATACTCTTTGGTTACTATTTGCATGAAATCTTTTTCCATCCATGCACATTCAAGTTATTTGTACTTTGGATGCAAAGTGAGTCTGTTTAGACAGACTGTATTAGGACCAAGGTTTTTATCTTTTCTACCAGTCTCTGTTTCTTAAGTGGTTTATATTTAAGTGATTACTGATAAAGAAGGACATATTCCCACCATTTTTCCATCTTTGCTATTTGTTTCTATATGTCATATATTTTTGTTCTTTATTTCCTCTAATACTGCCTTCTTTTTCACTTGACTGATTTTTTTTAGTCTACTGTTTTCATTCTTGCTTCATTTCCTATTCTGTGTATAATTTCAGTTATTTTCTTGTGTTACCATGAAGATTGCAATTAACATCCTAAATTAATAACAACCAATGTTGGAGTGATACCAAGTTAGCTTCAATAGTATATAAAAACTCTGCTCCTATGCACCTCCACCTCCCCTTATGTTGTTGTTGTTACAAAATATACCTTTATAAATTATGTGCCTAGTAACATAAATTCATAACTGATGTTGTATGGTTTGTCTTTTATTTTTAATCTTTATCTTTTATCTTTAATCAAATAGGGAACAAAAAGAAAACAAACAAAAAACACAATAATATTGGCTTTTATATTTACTTATATCAGAGTTTTTTAATTTCTTCGTATGGCTTTAAGTAATTGTCTACTCTACAATTTCCATGACATTACTGCTCAGGGGAAGTTTTTTTTAAAAAAAGAAAATAAATAAGCCAATTGAAATCAAATAATGAGAGAAAGAAATAAAAATTAACAACAATTATGTAATTAGGAATATTAACTATAAAGGTGCCTGGTTGGCTGGCTCAGTAGAGCACACAACTCTTGATCTCAGGGCCATGAGTTCAAGCCCCACATTGGGCATGGAGCCTTCTTAAAAAATAAAAAAGAATACCAACCATATACATGGAATTAAGAAAATACAAAAGGCTACTATATATAAGTTTATATTAATAAATTCAAAACTCTCAAGGAAGTGGGAAATTTTCTGGAAAATATACATAATATACATAGACTCAATAAAAATTAATTGCCTATATACACCAATTATAGTGGAAAAAAAATGCACACCTCATAAAATTAAAGGCCCTGAACTTGAATAATTTGCTCACTGAATTTTACCAAGCTTCAAATTATATATATTTCCCAATACCTATAATGTCCTCTAGAATAAAAAGAGAAATGGATATTTTCCAATGCATTTGTAAAAGTAACAACCTTAAAAAGATATCATGCAAATAAAGCCATAGATCAATACCACCCATATATATTAGATACAAAAATAATAAATTAAATATTAAGAAAATGAATAAAGAAATAGAATAAAAATAATTTACCATGTTGAACTTTTTATTTTAAAATTATATTCTAATATGAGTGGATTTTGTAATAAAAATATATGAGTCATTTAAAGGCTTAAAAATTTTATGAATAAATCAATCAAGAGGTATTTAATAAATTTCAGTACTACTTCCTGAATAAAAGTACTCATAAAATAGAAGACAATTTTTTAACATAATCAAGGATATCTGTCTTAAAACTATGGTGAATACCCTTCTTACCAGAGAAAATAAAGAAATTTTATCCTGAAAATCAAAGATACAGATTCTGATAATTACCTCTATTATTTTACATTGTCTGGGAAGTTCCAATCAATATAATAAAATAAGAAGGAAAAGTAACCAATTGGAAAGGAGAAGATGATATTATCTTTATTTGCATAAGCAATATTTTCTACCTAGAAAACTCAAGAACATCAACTGAAAATCTCTTAGAACTACTACAAAGGTATGTACTATGGATACACACACAAAAATCACTTAAAAACACACTAGGAACAACAAAAATTATAAGATGTTTAGTAACACATTTAAGAAAATAAGTGAAATATCATATACATAATGTGAAGTATCATGTGTGTGGGGGTGTATCTTTATTTGGATAATTTGAATGTAAAGTCAAGGTATGCTCTTGACATGGGAAGACTATTTTAAAAACTTTCAATTCTCTAATTTTGTAAGTAAAGAAATGCCAATAAAAATCTCAATAGCAACTGAGAATTAACAAAAAGTTTCTAAAGTTTATCTGGAAAAAATATTTCACCACAGCCAAGAATAAATCAAAAGTTAATCAGACAGTACTTGCCCTACAAGATATTAATATAAAAATGTTGCTGTAAGTTAGAATACAGTTGTATTCAAGTAATAAATAGAGGTAGAAGTCAGAAAGAACATATATGAAATATGCCATACTTCAATACTAATAATAGAAGTACAAATTAGAACAGCATAAACTGTACTTTTTAACTGGAGAAATAGCCAAAAACAGTTTTAAAGACAATACTGAATGTTGGTGAAGACTAGAGCAACCAGGCTGTTCATACACCACAATTGTAGGGAGACATGGTAGTATATATTAAAAGTCTTAAATATGGCAGATCCTTTGGCAGAACCACCTCCTATTAAGTTCCTCCACATTTGGTCATAATAAACAGATGACTGAATGAACGACCTGAGAACTATTAAATTTCAAGGGAAGAAATATGCCAGCTTGTGGCATCACTTTCTTTTTGCTGATTATGCAAGGAATATCAGTGAAAAAAGAAATCAGTTTTCCACCTTGGGACTTGTTCTCTTTGGTCTTATATTGTCATAAATGTTTAAACTTGCATTAATAAAATTGAAACCACAATCATGTCAGTAATCACTTTGTATTCCATTTCCTTCAAAAAATGCAATTAAGCAAACACTGAAAGAATTAAAGGGACAAAATGACTACTGCATCTTGACATTAATCAGGTGAATTTAATCGTCATCAATTATAACATGGTAACTTTTTGATAGACTTGATTTTTTACATTTCATTCCTTGTTTAACACAAATAAACCACTCTGTACCCTCCCCAGAAGGGTATATTTTCATAACCTTTTAACTCCTGAAGGAAATAAAATGTTAAGCAACTAAAAAATGTAAGATCACAGTAGCAGAAAGTTACCAATAGAGAAATTAACTGCAATTAGATTTGCATAATGACATTTTCATACAGACATGTAGAGGTTCCTTCCTTTCTTATCATCTCATTATTCATCAATTTTTGAACACAGCAATTTCTTAGAAGTAGAACTAGAAATGTGTTTGTTTTTAAAGAACATTTTCTATTTTATAAGGCCACAAATTTCCTAAATAACAACATGAGACAAATGCAATCAACATCTAGAGAAATGATTAACTAAAAATGTGTATCCATAGTTATTGCCCTGATACATGGAAAACTGCTTAACATTAGTAGTCCAAAATGTTTTGAATACTGAAGACAATGTTTGAATTACTGAATGGATTTAATAAATTTCTAACAAACTACCCTCTCTACTCCTGTGGATAAGTTCCCCTAACCAAACAAAAGTCCTATCAAGGGAACCAAGTACAATTCCTGCTTATCCTTCAGTTGCACATTTCTGTTTCCTCACAGCTCATGGAATTATTCAAACAAGCCAATCACATCCTCCTGCTGGAGCATCCCACCCTCTTGATACTACAAAACCTGCTCTCCACAGTCCCTGGTTATTAATTCTGCTCCTGAATGGAACCCCCATGTGTTCCTGCATGGCATGCGGTGTCCTCCTTTCTTGGGCTGTGAATATATGTGACTAATAAGCTGCTATTATCCAGTGTCAGGTGTTGTGTGTTCAGCCATCTCAATAACGAGAGTGGGAATCTCTCCTTCATTAATGGGATAAAAAGCAAACAAAATAATGGATAAAACTCATAAGGAGTGTTAAAGATAGAAAGTAAGATAGTAGTTTATAATATATAGGCACAAATTATATACATGTTAGATACTGATACTGGGTAAGCAAGTAACTTGTGAGACATAGAATGTAATATTTGTTAAATACCAATAGCATGTAAGTTAGTTACATATAATACACGTTAACAATATGATACAAATATATCTTTGTGATGGAACAAAGAAAGCTAGTTATAGATAGAAAGGGATCAAAGGACCAAGTCATAATTTATAATCATATCACCCCTAAGGTAACATCTATGCCATCTTTAAATTGGCCACCCACTGGTGACACTCAGTTTGATTCCATCATAATCCTATATGTGTTCTACTAAAGAAATGTATACAAAATTCATAGCTGCTCAGCAGGTTGATTGGCAAGCTACAGCTGTGGCCAGGCATATCCACTCCCACCCCACCATGTCTCTCAGATAGAGCATGCTACAGTTCCAGGAAACTTTTGCCAGTTGTTCTTCCTCAATCATACCAAATCCCTGTTATTTTATTTTATTTTTTTAATGAGAATCCCAAGCAGAGCCTCCTCCGAGCATGAAGTTCAATGTGGGGCCTGGTCCCACAACCCTGAGATCATGACCCCAGCCAAAATCAAGACTTGAAAACCACCTTTGCATCAATTTAATTTCCTACATAGCACTTTTCCCTACACCTTTCCTTTCAGGATTCCCTATCCTACTTTACAAAAGAAAGGCATGCCTCTTTCCCAACCCTGGCACTAAATGGAGAGAAAACGTGAAATACTGGTGGTAGTGTTGAGAAACTGATGAATGAGAAGTCTGAGTAGCTAATTCTTTTGTAAACTAGGTGGTTTTCATTTCCTTACCTAAAACAAAATTGAAAAAGACCCATTGGAATGTTCAGCTGACAAATTACTTGTTTATTACTCAGAAGAACTTTAAATAATTGGGTGTTCAAGTTTTCTTAGAAAACATATCTATGGGCACCTGGGTGGCTCAGGTGGTTAAGTGTCTGCCTTCGGCTCAGGTCATGATCCCAGGGTCCTGGGATCGAGTCCCACATCGGGCTCCCTGCTCCTTGGGAGCCTGCTTCTCTCTCTCTCTCTTTCTCTCTCTCTCTCTCTCTCTCTGTCTCTCATGAATAAATAAATAAAATCTTAAAAAAAAAGGAAAACATATCTAAAATAAAAACAATGGCAAAAAGAAATAGATGCAGAGCCCTATTTCACTGAGGGTTCAAAAAATGACATTCATTTGATAAGTGACTTCTTTCTTTTACAGATAAAAGAATTACTTGAAAAAATGTTCCACACATCTCATTAAGAGATATATTTCCAATTAAATTGTCCTTTTCATGTTTAATTGTAATTTATCAAATTTGTACTTTAATTTTATTTTGATCTGTGCACTAAAAATTGTAATGACAACTTATGCCCCATGTGATTTTTAAAACTTAAGAGTTTAGTCATAGGGTATTTTTTTTATGTTTTTTTAAATTTTATTATGTTATGTTAATCACCATACATTACATCATTAGTTTTTGATGTAGTGTTCCATGATTCATTGTTTGTGTATAACACCCAGTGCTCCATTCAGTACGTGCCCTCTTTAATACCCATCACCAGGCTAACCCATCCCCCCACCACCCTCCCCTCTACAACCCTCAGTTTGTTTCTCAGAGTCCATAGTCTCTCATGGTTCGTCTCCCCCTCTGATTTCCCCCCCTTCATTTTTCCCTTCCTACTATCTTTTTTTTTTTTTTTAACATATAATGTATTATTTGTTTCAGAGGTACAGGTCTGTGATTCAACAGTCTTACACAATTCACAGTGTTCACCATAGCACATACCCTCTCCAATGTCTATCACCCAGCCACACCATCCCTCCCACCCCCCACCACTCCAGCAACCCTCAGTTTGTTTCCTGAGATTAAGAATTCCTCCTATAAGTGAGATCATATGATACGCCTTTCTCTGATTGACTTATTTCACTCAGCATAATACCCTCCAGTTCCATCCATGTCATTGCAAATGGCAAGATTTCATTCCTTTTGATGGCTGCATAATATTCCATTCTACGTATATGTATATGTGTATGTATATATATATATATATATATATATATATATATATATATATATACACATATATATATATGTATATACCACATCTTCTTTAGCCATGCATCTGTCGATGGAGATCTTGGCTCCTTCCATAGTTTGGCTATTGTGGACATTGCTGCTATAAACATCGGGGTGCACATACCCCTTCGGATCACTACATTTGTATCTTTGGGGTAAATACCCAGTGGTGCAATTGCTGGGTTGTAGGGCAGCTCTATTTTCAACTTTTTGAGTAACCTCCATACTGTTTTCCAGAGTGGCTGCACCAGCTTGCATTCCCACCAACAGTGTAGGAGGGTTCCCCTTTCTCCGCATCCCCGCCAACATCTGTCGTTTCCTGACTTGTTAATTTTAGCCATTCTGACTGGTGTGAGGTGGTATCTCATTGAGGTTTTGATTTGGGTTTCCCTGATGCTGAGCGACGTTGAGCACTTTTTCATGTGTCTGTTGGCCATTTGGATGTCTTCTTTGGAAAAATGTCTGTTCATGTCTTCTGCCCATTTCTTGATTGGATTCTTTGTTCTTTGGGTGTTGACTTTGATGAGTTCTTTATAGATTTTGGATACTAGCCCTTTATCTGATATGTCATTTGAAAATATCTTCTCCCATTCTGTCAGTTGTCTTTTGGTTTTGTTGACTGTTTCTTTTGCTATGCAAAAGCTTTTTATCTTGATGAAGTCCCAATAGTTCATTTTTGCCCTTGCTTCCCTTGCCTTTGGCGAGGTTTCTAGGAAGAAGTTGCTTCGGCTGAGGTCGAAGAGGTTGCTGCCTGTGTTCTCCTTTAGGATTTTGACGGACTCCTATCTCACATTGAGGTTTTTCAACCATTTTGAGTCTATTTTTGTGTGTGGTGTAAGGAAATGGTCCCGTTTCATTCTTCTGCATGTGGCTGTCCAATTTTCCCAACACCATTTGTTGAAGAGACCGTCTTTTTTCCATTGGACATTCTTTCCTGCTTTGTCAAAGATGAGTTGACCATAGAGTTGAGGGTCCATTTCTGGGCTCTCAATTCTGTTCCATTGATCTGTGTCTGTTTTTGTGCCAGTACCATACCGTCTTGATGATGATAGCTTTGTAATAGAGCCTGAAGTCCGGAATTGTGATGCCACCAGCTTTGCTTTTCTTTTTCAACATTCCTCTGGCTATTCAGGGTCTTTTCTGGTTCCATACAAATCTTAGGATTACTTGTTACATTTCTTTGAAAAAAGTTGATAGTATTTTGATTGGGATTGCATTGTGCAAGACTGTTGAATCTCAGATCTGTACCTCTGAAATAAATAATGCAATATATGTTAAGAAAAAAAAAAAGAAGAAGATAGCAGGAGGGGAAGAATGAACGGGGGGAAATTGGAGGGGTAGACGAACCATGAGAGACGATGGACTCTGCATTAAATGTGTAGATTGCTCTAGGTAGCATTGACATGTTTACAATATTTGTTCTTCCAATCCATGAGCATGGAACGTTTTCCCATTTCTTTGTGTCTTCCTCCATTTCTTTCATGAGTAATTTTATAGTTTTCTGAGTACAGATTCTTTGCCTCTTTGGTTAGATTTATTCCTAGGTATCTTACAGTTTTGGGTACAATTGTAAATGGGATCGACTCCTTAATTTCTCTGTCTTGTTGTTGGTGTATAGGAATGCCACTGATTTCTGTGCATTGATTTTCTATCCTGCCACTTTACTGCATTCCTGTATGAGTTCTAGCAGTTTTGGGGTGGAGTCTTTTGGGTTTTCCACATAAAGTATCATATCATCTGCAAAGAGTGAGAGTTTGACTTCTTCTTTGCTGATTCAGATGCCTTTTATTTCTTTTTGTTGTCTGATTGCTGTGGCTAGAACTTCTAGTACTATGTTGAATAGCAGTGGTGATAGTGGACATCCCTGCCATGTTCCTGACCTTAGGGGGAAAGCTCTCAGTTTTTCCCCATTGAGTCATAGGGTATTAAAAAATCAAAGGAGTATGACTTCCAAACATAAAATATATTTAATTAGGATAAAATCTCATGACAGAAATGGAATGATAACATTATATTCAGGAGAAAAAGTAAAGATACATATATCTTGCTTATACAAAATAGCTGTTCATATATGTTTAAATGGATGATGGCTCACTTCAAATCAACATAGTGTCTAGAATTTACTGGATATTTTTGAAATAGCGGTGAAACCATTTTGTTAATAAGGACCTATGAATGAAGGTTACAAGTTGGAATGACCCCTCTCATCGACACAGCTAATAACGCAAGAGTGGAATTTTTACTTCCTATTCTGGCAACTCTAAGTTTTATTGATTTGGAGGTCTTAATCTCCAAGGGATGAATGCTTCTAGTAGTAGACACAATGATTTCATTGAATTGGAAGATGAGACTGCCACCTGACTATATTTGGTTCCTAATGACATTGAATTGACAGATATAGGAGGGGTTAACTTCCTTTCTGGAGTGACTGTTCAGAGTATCAATGTCTCTTAGTACTACCATGTCCAATAGTAAAAATTAGTAAAAGGCAATAATGGCCCATTAAAAACTCCAATCAGCAGAGGGGCTGGTTAAAAGTGAAGGGAACACAGAATAGGTGGGGGACAAATGGAGTTTTAAATATCAATTATAGCCTCATGACTGTTACAGAAACAAGAGATATAGTAGCCAGGCATATGAGTTTCCTTACTTGTTATATAAATATCTTCTTTCTCTATTTTCCCTGTTATTTTATTTCAGACATAATGGTAGTGGTTAATTTTACAATTTAAATTTTAGATTAAATATGTAGGTGGGATTATTACTGAGCTAGAAGAGGAATTAACATCTTCTGTATTGGTATGGGGATTCCGTGTCTTTGTTTTAATGGGGAAGAGTGTATGTGAGAGCATCTTTGTCTCCATGAAGAATAGTTACTAGAAAGAAGCATGATGTTCTTGTTAGTTCTGTTTTATGTAACTTCAAATATGGGAATAAAGATGAGAATGGATGCTAAGCAAACAAATGTGTAGACTGTGCTAGACAGTTTCATTTACTTTCAGCTTCATTTCCCATGGATTTCCCTGTATTGCACAATGTTGGACACTTAAAAACTAATTCTCAGGTTTTCTTGCCAGTTAGCTTCCATTTAGGTTGAGTTTATGGAAGGCACAGGGGAGACTGGATGGCAAGAGAAAAAGAGAATGCATATATTTTTTTTCTTTCTTAGGTTTCGGTAGTACCTCTGAGAAAGTCTCAAGCAGACCAGATGACCTAGGCTCCTGGGTTCTGTTTGACAGTGCAGTTCCAGGGGTCAAATGTCAGCTTATGCTCCAGTAATCTTGGCCACACAGTGCTCATGGACACTGGATGTAACAGCAGCAGCAACAGTGTTGGATGACCCCAAATTCTCTGTATTTTTCAGGGTCAGTAGAAAATGGATGACTTAAGGTATTTAGATTCCACTGAACAAATTTACAAGTTGATGTAATTATTTTAAAACATCAATATTTGAAACATGCCAGAAATTAAATCTCTTCCTTACTTACATTTTTTTTTTTTACTTAAAATTTGAAAAAAATTAGATGGCATTGCAAAAATGTGCAAACACTTTTAGAGGGTATAAGAGCAAAAAAGAAGATCTTATCCTGCAAGGTCAAGACTGGCTCATAATCATATCTCTAATCCAGTTCATGGGAAAAGCAAAAAGCAGCAGCTCAGGGCAAGTAATTTCCTTTTTTTTTTTTTAAATTAACATAATGTATTATTTGTTTCAGGGGTACGGGTCTGTGATTCATCAGTCTTACACAATTCACGGTGCTCACCATAGCACATACCCTCCTCAATGTCCATCACCCAGCTACCCCATCCCTCCCAGCCCCCTCCACTCCAGCAACCCTCAAATTGTTTCCTGAGATTAAGAGTCTCTTATGGTTTGTCTCCCCCTTCTGGTTTCATCTTGTTTCATTTTTCCCTCCCTTCCCCCATGATCCTCTGTCTTGTTTCTCAAATTCCTCATATCAGTGAGATCATATGATAATTATCTTTCTCTGATTGACTTATATGAGCTTAGTGTAATACCTTCTAGCTCTATCCATGTTGTTGCAAATGGCAAGATCTCATTTTTTGATGGCTGCATAATATTCCATTGTATATATATACCACATCTTCTTTATCCATTCATCTGTTGGTGGACATCTAGGCTCTTTACATAGCTTGGCTATTGTGGACATTGCTGCTATAAACATTGGGGTGCATGTGCCCCTTCAGATCACCACATTTGTATCTTTGGGGTAAATACCGAGTAGTGCAATAAGCAATTTCTTTTTTTTTTTTTAAGTAAGTCAGAGCTTACACTAATTGTTTCCACTCCTCTTTCTTTGGTGGTAACTTAGTGACATGGCCACACCTAATTCAGAGTGAGAGTGGGAAATTTAATCTTTAGGTGTGTGTCCATATGCTCAGGTAAATTCGCTGATTTTAAGAAAGATAAGGTTTTTACTCACAAATAGCAATCACTGTCACTGTATGTCCAAAAGCCAATTTCACAGTCTTAGATTTATATTGGAAATACCTAATGAGGTTTCTTTTTCCTAGCTTCCAAGGCCTTCTTAGCCTCCAGAACCAACTGCCTATGACTCAGAATTTCTACTTCTAGGAACATGCATTCATTTAATAAGTATTGATCAAACTCCCACTATATGCCCAGAACTCTTCTAGTAGCTAAGAATACAGCTTTCAGTAAGACAAATATGATCTCTGCCCTCATGGAGCTTATGTTGTACAGGGGGTATCTGATAACAATGTTAAAAAAAGATACTACAAAATACAGATAAATGTTAGCAAGAGTAGAAAAAGACAGTCCCCCTCTTTAAATATTTCAGACCCAAGGCAAAATTGCAAACAGAGGTACTCCACATGATTATTAGATACCTAATTATATACCCTTTACAAGATTCATGGAATAATCACAAAATGAAGAGTATATAATGCTGCAAATTGAGTCTCTTTAATTCCAAAAACTAAAACTAGAAATAGATGATATTCTCTGATTACAGAAAATACAAGGAAACTTATGTCTCAAATTTAAGTAAAATGATAAAAATTTTGAAGAAACTCTTTTAAGAAACCTGTAGGGTACAGCTTAAGTAGTGATCAGAGGAAAATTCATAACATTAAAAATATATGTTGGTAAAAAAGCAAGAATAAAAGATAATTGAAATAAGTATCTGACTGAATTAGATAAAGAACAATAAAATAAACAAAAGGAAAATAGAAGGTATTAACAGAGACAAGAGCAAAAATGAATGAATTAGAAAAATAACAATAGGATATATTATGATTATAAATAAAATGTAAATTATAAAAATTCTAAATTATGATCTGTTGATTTAAAAGTAATAGGCAAATATTTAGCTAACCTAATGAGGAGAGAAAGAGAGAAAGCATTCATTTGAATGAAATGAAAAGTGAGGGGCACCTGGGTGGCTCAGTCATTAAGCATCTGCCTTCGGCTCAGGTCATGGTCCCAGGGTCCTGAGATCAAGCCCCGCATCGGGCTCCCTGCTCAGCGAGGAGCCTTCTTCTCCCTTTGCCCTCCCCCTGCTTGTGTTCCCTCTCTCACTTTGTCTCTGTCAAATAAATAAAATCTTAAAAAAAAAAAGAAATGAAAAGTGATAATTGGAAAATAATCACATGGGCAGATAAAACTATAATAAACTATTTTTTCAACTTTATGCCAATAAATGTGAAAACTTGAATAGATAATTTTCTAGAAAAACATACTTTACCAAAACTGACCACAAAATTGATAGAAAACTGCAACAGACTAATTTCCATAGAATATGAGAAAATTATCAGATTATGCCAATAGACAAAAACAAAAACACAAAAATACATCCAGTTGAGATGATTTCACTGTCAAATTCTATCTAGCTTTTTTTATGTTATGTTAATCACCATACATTACATCATTAGTTTTTGATGTAGTGTTCCATGATTGATTGTTTGTGTATAACACCCAGTGCTCCATGCAGTACGTGCCCTCTTTAATACCCATCACCAGGTAAACCCATCCCCTCACCCCCCTCCTCTCTGGAATCCTCAGTTTGTTTCTCAGAGTCCATAGTCTCCCATGGTTCGTCTCCCCCTCCAATTTCAAAGAGCAACTATTTTAGTTCCGAACATAGACAATGAACAGAGCCAAAAGCTACTTACTTTCCACGAAATTATTTTAACACTGATATCAAAATTACAAAAACTGGCACATAAAATAAAACTATAGACCAAGATAATTTAGGAAAATTGATGCAAAAAATCAACATAGAATATTAACAATCCAATAGGACATTAAAAGAACAGATCCATAGGGGGTGAGTAGTTTGTTTGAGGAATACAAGGATGATGTAGTAATAGGAAATCTAATATACCTCATCATCACAGTAGATCTAAGAAAAAAAAACTTTTATTGACTCTAAAATTGCTGGAAGACACACAGCAAACTTCAATAAACTCTTAATTTAAAAAATAGTTAATAAAATATGAATATGTGCCTATGCTTTTAACATAATATAACAGAGTATATATATCTCACCCCAAAAGGCAGCATCATGTTTAATGGGGAAATACTAGATGAATTCCCACTAAAGTAAGGAACTAGATACAAATATCTACTATTACTATTATTATTTAATGTTACTTTGGAAATACTGACTAAAACAATCAACAAATAAAATAAATTAGCTGTAAATGAAAAGGGAGGAGGCAAAGCTATCCCTATTTGCAAATGATATGATTGTATTCATAGAAAACCCAACGAAAACAATTGAAAAAGTACCATAAATCAGTAAATTAGTAAGGTACAAAGTAATATAAAGAAATCAGTAACTTTCATAAGTATACACAACTACCAGTAAGGTTGTTGTTTTAATGGAATGAATGACATAATGAAAGAAGACACATATTTAAAATAGTAACAAAAAAAGATAAGACATTTGGGATAAGTATTAAAAATAATAGGTTAAGTTTTATATAAAGAGAACACATTAAAATCACTCTTGAAGGACACAAAAGAGGGTAGACAGTAACTGCTGTCCTGAATAGGGACTGTCAAAAAAAAGCATATTATTTCTCCCTAAATAAATCTATAAGTATAATAGGAACTCCTCAAAACACACAAGATTACACAGTTATTAAGTGGCAGAGCTGTGAGAAGAACTCAGAAGAGCTGTTTCAATGTCAGTGTCCTAACATACTGCACTAAACTGTCTAGAGAGCATCTTCATTCTTTTTTTTATTTATTTAAATTCAAGTTAGTTAACATATAGTGTAGTATTGGTTCCAGAAATAGAACTTAGTGATTGATCACTTAGATATAACATCCAGTGCTTATCACAAGTGCCCTCTTTAATACCCATCACCCATTAGCCCATATCCACACCCACTTCCCCTCCAGAAATCCTCAGTTTGTTCTCTATAGCTAAGAGTCTCTTATGGTTTGCCTCCCTCTCTTTTTACCTTATTTTTTCCTTTCTTTCCCCATGTTTATCTGTTTTGTTTCTTAAATTCCACATATGAGTGGTATCATATAATATTTGCCTTTCTCTACTGACTTATACTGCTTAGCAAAATACACTCTAGTTCCATCCACATTGTTGCAAATAACAAGTTTCATTCTTTTTGATGGCTGAGTAATATTCCATTGTGTATATGTGTATATATATATAAATGTATAAATCTCACATCTTCTTTATCCATTCATCAGTTGATGGACATTTGGGCTCCTTCCATAATTTGGCTATTGTTGATAGTGCCACTATAAACATTGGGGTGCATGTGTCCCCTTGAACCAGCACTTTGTATCCTTTGGGTAAATACCTGGTAGCACAATTGGTAGTCATAGGGTAGCTCTATTTTTAACTTTTTGAGGAACCTCCATACTGTTTTCCAGAGTGGGTGTACCAGTTTGCATTCCCATCAACAGTGTAAGAGGGTTCTCCTTTCTCCTCATCCTCACCAAAATCTGTTGTTTCCTGAGTTGTTAATTTTAGTTATTCTGACAGGAGTGAGGTGGTATCTCATCATGGTTTTGATTTGTATTTCCCTGATGATGAGAGATGTTGAGCACGTTTTCATGTGTCTGTTAGCCATTTGTATGTCTTCATTGGAGAAATGTCTCTTCATGTCTTCTGCCCATTTCTTAACTGGATTATTTATTTTGGGGGTGTTAATTTTGATGAGTTCTTTATAGATTTTGTATACTAACCCTTTATCAGATATGTCATTTGCAAATATCTTCTCCCATTCCATTGGTTGCCTTTTAGTTTTGTTGATTATTTCCTTCACTGTACAGAAGCTTTTCATCTTGATGAAGTCCCAATATTTCATTTTTGCTTTTGTTTCCCTTGCCTCCAGAGACATATCTAGTAAGAAGTTGCTGAGGCTAAGGTCAAAAAGGTTGCTGTCTGCTTTATCCTTTAGGATTTTGATGGCTCCCTATCTCACATTTAGGTCTTTCATCCATTTTGAATTTATTTTTGTGTATGGTGAGAGAAAGTGGTTCAGTTTCATTCTTCTGTACGTGGCTGTCCAATTTTCCCAACACTATTTGTTGAAGAGACTGTCTTTTTTCCATTGGATATTCTTTCCTGCTTTGTCAAAAATTAGTTGGCCATATAGTTTTGGGTCCATTTCCAGGTTCTCTGTTCTGTTCCATTGATCTATATGTCTGCTTTTGTGCCAGTACCACAGTGTCTTGATGATTATAGCTTTGTAATACAGCTTAAAGTCTTGAATTGTGATGCCTCCCACTTTGCTTTTCTTTTTCAACATTACTTTGGCTATTTGGGGTCTTTTCTAGTTCCATACAAATTTCAGAATTGTGTGTTCCAGCTCTGTTAAAAATGCTGTTGGTTTTTTGATAGGGATTGCACTGAATGTGCAGATTGCATTGGGTAGTATAGCCATTTTAAATATTTTATTTAATTATTTGTGAGAAAGAGAGCATGCACAAAAGAACATAATCAGGGGGAGGGGCAGAGGGGGAGGGAGAAGCAGACTTCCTGCTGAACAGGGAGCCCAGTGCAGAGCTGGACCCCAGGACCCTGGATCATGACCTGAACTGAAGACAGACGCTTAACCAACAGCCTCCCAGGAGCCCCAGTAGTATAGCCATTTTATCAGTATTTGTTATTCCAATCCAAGAACATGGAATGTCTTTTCCATTTCTTTGTGTCTTCTTCAATTTCTCTCAGAAGTGTTCTATTGTTTTCAGAGTACAGATCTTTTGGTTAGGTTTATTCCTAAGTATCTTATGGTTTTGGGTACAATTGTAAATGGGATCAATTCCCTGATTTCTCTTTCTGCTGCTTTGTTATTGGTGTATAGAAATGCAACGGATTTCTGTACATTGATTTTATATCCTGTAATTTTGCTGAATTCATGTATCAGTTCTAGCAATTTTTCAGTAGAGTCTTTCGGGTTTTGTACATAGAGTATCATGCTGTCTGCAAAGAGTGAAAGTTTGACTTCTTCCTTCTCGATTTGGATTCCCTTTATTTCTTTTTGTTGTCTGATTGCTGAGGCTAGGACTTCCAGCAGTATGTTGAACAATAGTGGTGAGAGTGGACATCCCTGTCATGCTCCTGACCTTAGGGGAAAACTCTCAGTTTTTCCCCATGGAGGATGATATTAGCTGTGGGTCTTTTGTATATGGACTTCATGATGTTGAGCTATGCTCCGTCTTTCCCTACTTTCTTGAGGGTTTTTATGAAGAAAGGATGCTGTAGTTTGTCAAATGCTTTTTCTGCATCTATTTGGAGTATCATATGATTTTTATCCTTTCTTTTATTAACGTGGTGTGTCACGCTGATTGATTTGCTGATATTGAACCACGCCTGCAGCCCAGGAATAAATCCCACTTGGTCAGGGTGAATAATCCTTTTAATGTACTATTGGATACTATTGGCTAGTATTTTGGTGAGAATTTTTGCATCCAAGTTCATCAGGGATATTGCCCTGGAATTCTCCTTCTTAGTGGGGTCTTTGTCTGGTTTTGGAATCAAGGTAATGCTGGTCTCATAGAATGAGTTTGGAAGTTTTCCTTCCATTTCTATTTCTTGAAACAGCTTCAGAAGAATATGTATTAATTTTTTAAATGTTTGGTAGAGTTCCCTTGGAAAGCCATCTGGCCCTGGACTCTTGTTTGTTGGTGATTCCATTTCTTTACCGGTTATAAGTCTGTTCAAATTTTCCATTTCTTTCTGTTTCAGCTTTGGTAGTTTATATGTTTCTAGGAATTCATCCATTTCTTCCAGATTGCCCAATTTGTTGGTATATAGTTGCTCATAATATGCTCTTATACTTGTTTGTATTTCTGCAGTGTTGGTTGTGATCTCTCTTCTTTCACTTGTGATTTTATTTGGGTCCTTTTTCTTTCCTTTCTGGTAAGCCTGGCTAGGTGTTTATCAATTTTGTTAATTCTTTCAAAGAACCAGCTCCTAGTTTTGTTGATCAGCTCTACTCTTCTGATTTCTATGCCATTTATTTCTGCTCTAATCTTTATTATTTCCCTTCTTCTGCTGGTTTTAGGCTTTATTTGTTGTTCTTTTTCCAAATCCTTTAAGTATAAATTTAGGTTGTGTATTTGAGACTTCTTGTTTCTTAAGGAAGGCCTGTATTGCTATATACTTCCCTGTTATTATGGCCTTTGCTGTGTCCCAAAGGTTTTGGACTGTCATGTGTTCAGTTTCATTTGCTTCCATGTATTTTTTTTTAATTTCTTAATTTCCTGGTTAACCCAGTCATTCTTTAGTAGGATGTTCTTTAACCTCCATGTATTTGTGGTCTTTCCAATTTTTTTCTTGTGGTTGACTTCAAGTTTCATAGCATTGTGGTCTGAAAATATGCATGGTATGATCTCAGTATTTTTTTACTGATTGAGGCCTGATTTGTGACCCAGTATGTGATCTATTCTGGAGAATGTTCCATGTGCACTTGAAAAGAATGTGTATTCTGCTGCTTTAGGATGAAATGCTCTGAATATATCTGTTGAGTCCATCTGGTCCAGCATGTCATTCAAAGCCATTGTTTCCTTGTTGACCTTCTGCTTAGATGATCTGTCCATTGCTGGGAGTGGGGTATTAAAGTCCCCTATATTTTTGTATTATTATCAGTTTCTTTATGTTTTTATTAATGGATTTATATATTTGGTTTCTTCCAAGTTGGTGCATAAATATTTAAAATTGTTAGATCTTCTTGTTGGATAGACCCCCTTTATTATGATATAGTATCCTTTTTCATCTCTTATTACAGTTTTTGATTTAAAATCTAGTTTTTCTGATAGAAGTATGGCTACTCCAGCTTTCTTTTCATGTCCATTAGCCTGATAGATGGTTCTCCATCCCCTCACTTTCAATTTGGAGGTGTCTTTGGATCTAAAATGAGTCTCTTGTAAGCAGCATATCAATGGGTCTTGTTTTTTTATCCATTCTGATACCGTATGTCTTTTGATTGGAACATTGAGTCCATTTACATTCAGAGTAGTTATTGATAGATATGAATTTAGTGCGGTTGTATTACATGTAAAGTTGCTGTTCCTATAGATTGGCCCTGTTGCTTTCTAGTCTTTTTTGCTTTTGGTACTCATTCTTTTTTGTGCAAGATTGTATTCCACTGTATGGATGTAGCAAAATTTACTTACTCATTTTCCTGTTGATTCCCATTTAGATTCTTAGCAACATTTGGTTTTACAAATAATTCACATGTATATATCATTTCACACATGCACACAAACATTTATGGGTTCATTGCTTCTCGGCCTTTTGGCTAAGATCAAGTGCAAACATTTATGGGTTCAATTCCAAAAATGGAATTGTTCAGTCAAATGATATATGCATTTGAAATTTTGATAGATATTGCTAAATTTCCCTTGAATATGTACTACTCCCAGCAACAAATTAAAATGCCTGTTTACATAAATCTTTGGCAATGAGTGTATTATCAAGCCTTTTGATTTTAGCCAATGGGATAATTGAAAAATTGGAACTTGAAGTAGTTTTAACTTGCTTTTCTCTTATTATGAGTCAAGATGTCTATCTTTTCCATTCATAAGAGCTACACCTATCTATCTATAATAAAATTTCTAGGAAATTAGAATGAGTTCCTAATTTCTATATAAGAAACAGTAATTACATTTGGAGGTAGGGTAGAAATTGGGCAAATAAGGCACAGGAGTGAAAGAGGTACTTTCACTGGACAGTATATATATATATATATATATATATATAAATTCTGAACCACATGAAGGGGGTTGAATTGTGTCCTCTCAAAGAGATATGTTGAAGTCCTAACCCCAAGTACCTCAAAATGTGACCTTATTTGAAACTAAAGTCATTGTGGATGTAATTATTTACATTAGGATGCAGTCATACTGGAGGAGGATGGACCCAATATGTAATCCAATATGACTGGCGTCCTAAGAAGAGAAGAAACACAGACTCTGAGACACACAGGGAGAAGGCCATGTGATGCTTGAGGCAGAGACTGGAGTGATGCTGCCAGAAACCAAGGAACACTTGGGGCTACCAGAAGCTGGAAGATGCAAGGAAGGATCCTCCCATAAAAACTTCAAAGGGAGCATGGCCCTGGCAACACTTTGATTTTGGGCTTCGAGACTCCAGAACTCAGACCTGTGAGACAATAATTTAATAATAATAATTTCTTCTGTTTTAAGTCACCCAGTTTGTGGCAATTTGTTGCAATAGCCTAGGAAACTGATAGAAACACCTGACAACTAAAAATATGTATTTAAGTATATTGTCTTGAATGTTATTTAATGGCAACAGTTTGAGTAGGTAATGAATCTAGAAGGCACTTCTCATGTCATACTGGATCTCTTGCTTCATATTAGGGTTTATGGACAACTGAGCTGAACTGTATTAGGCCAATAAGAGAGAAGTATTTGCTTTTGAAACTTAGAGAATTAATAATAATTTAACAAAAACCATTAAAGCCACTCTCTTACAGATTATGCCTTGCTCATTTCTTTTTCTGTATGTATAATTTTGTATCAATTACTGTAAACCTTTGCAGGATATTATGTTAAAGTCAGGAGCTCCTTATAGAATAGAACCTCTTTAAAGCAGTCTACTATTAAGGCTTAAAATATTGAATAGAAGTAGCAGGCTTTTGGGGGGAATTACAGGTTTCACATACTTATAATATGAGAATCTGTGGTGGTCTGGGGTGAGGGAGAATCCATTAAGAGTTATTATTTTCCATTAAAAGCAAAAAGCATACCCAAGGAGTCTTTTGTTAAAAACTGACTTGATTTAAGGAGGAAAGAAGTTGCATAAACAAATGAATCACCAGGAGATGGTTAATCAGCTTTGTGTGACTCATTACAAGAATCCTTTAATACCTGCTAATAACATGCATTTGATATCATATTTATAATGCTGAATAGAATAAAAACACTATAAGCTGCATTAAAGTGTCATTTGTTGAAAATTACTTTAGATGTCTGTTTAAACTAATATAAAAAATCTTAACTAAATGTGTTCTCATATTTGAAACTGCCCTACATTTAGCCCCAGAAATGAATCTACCTGTGCTTGGTGGTCAACTTTCTTGATAAGGATTGGTGAATCCCAAAATTCTGAAAAGTAGGGCAGCTGAGACATTGGGGAGGGAACATAGTCCTCATTCTGATCTGACACTGGATATTAACTCAAGCTGTACTCTTATGGGACAAAGAGCACTGAACAAGGAAAGCAGAGACCTGGGGCCTAGACCCAGTCACTTCACCTTCCATATCACCATTGTCTTATCTGTAAAAGAGACATAATGGTACCAAGATACTTTGTGTTGAATGGTTTTTTCCAACGTGCAAGGTTATCTTGGGATCAGTGTGAGAGTGGACATGAAAGCACTTTGCAGTTTGTGAAATTACATATATGGAATATTATCTTTTTATTTTATGAAGAAGTAGTTTTGTTCTAATAGCTGAATATATTTTTGAATGAATAAAAGAGGAAACAAATGCAAGTCAAGTATGTTGCATTGTGTGATCAGTTAAATCAAGCCCATAGAAACATTTTTTTTTTTTTTTTGTATACGCAACCCAATGTTACATTAGTTTCAGGTGTACAACATAGTGGTTCAACCTTATGCTGTGCTCACCACTAGTGTAGCTACCTTCTGTCACCACACAACACTACTACAGTATTATTGACTATATCTCTTATGCCATGCCTTTTATCCCCATGACTTACTCATTCCATAACTAGAAGCCTGTATCTCCTACTCCCCTTCACCCATTTTCCCAACACTCCACTCCTGCCCCTCTGGCAACCATTAGTTTGTTCTCTGTATTTATATGTCTGATTCTGTTTTTTGTTTATTCATTTGTTTACAAAAATGTATTTTTAAGATGACTGTATAACATTGCATTTATTTGCTTTCCCATGAATTTATGCAAACTTCTATTTTGCATAATTATATTTTAAAATATATCTGTTGATATTAGCCAGAGCACTTTGAAAAATGTGCTAACATTTAATACAGCAATATTTAAGAAGTGGAAATAAAATAAGTATAGATTACACATAAGGCAATTGGCACTTAAAATTCTAAGTATACCATTTTTTAAAATGAATCTCTGAAACAAATAATACATTATATGTTAAGAAAAAAAGAAGAAGATAGCAGGAAGGGAAAAATGAAGGGGGGAAATCGGAGGGGGAGACGAACCATGAGAGACTATGGACTCTGAGAAACAAACTGAGGGTTCTAGAGGGGAGGGGGGTGGGAGGATGTGTTAGCCTGGTGATGGGTATTAAGGCGGGCACGTTCTGCATGGAGCACTGGGTGTTATACGCAAACAATGAATCATGGAACACTACATCAAAAACTAGTGATGTAATGTATGGTGATTAACATAATAATAATTAAAAAAAAAGACAAGCACAGAAAAAAAATAAATAAAAATGAATCTTATTACATTAATACCTTATAGCAGCATAACATTTCATAGTTCAAAAAAATATTTCCACTTACATTACTCTTTGATTTTCACACTCACCACAAGTAGTTATTTATTTCAGTGTACCGGTAAGAAAATGGAGATTTTGAGAGGTTATCAAGGCTATCACTTCTGGTAAATGGCAGAATTGAACTAAAAGTCAGTTTTCTTCCTCTCCAAATCATTGGACTAAGCATCATGATTAATTTATTAAAGATATACGTATTGGGGCATAGTCTATGCCAGCTTTTCCATATTTTAAGTAGAAATTTTCTTTCACTTACCCAATTTTTAATTATTTATTTTAATGCTGTGTTTCTTTAATATGGCAAAGCAAATGGCAGTATTTGTACATATCTGGGTGTATTCCTGCTACCATGGTTTAGCCTGCTATCTTTTCAACACTGTAAATTTTAAAAGGTATCTACATGTACTAAATGAGTAGATATTTAAATCAGGGTAACTATAAGGAGTTAGTTCTCTGCAGGAATCTGAGAATGAAGGGCACACACTTGACGAAATGGCTGGGAAGAAACCTCCTGCTGTGCATGTCTGTGTTTTTCCCACTACTCTATAGTGATAAATATGCATCAGAGTATGGGGCTGTTCATCCAGTCTGGATTAAAAATGCAAGGATCTAAATAAGTAAAAAGGGATGAGGTTGGGAATGGAGTATTCCAGAAATTCTAAATGTCATGACATTTTCTATTTGCACAGAGGCAGCGTGGACAGAGAAGAACACTTAATTGAGAGCTACTGGCTCTACTTTGTGAGACTGGGCAGGTCACATCTCCCTTCCAGTCTGCACACACTGCATCTGTGATATAGGAATATCAGGACTCTCTAGAGACCACCTAGGGCTCTAAGGTGTTTTTTGTGTAGGAGCCCTTGTACATCATCATCCCCTGATTTAACACCTTTCCTCTCCCTTTCTAACTTTCCTCAGTCTGGCAAAGTCATATATATCCTTTAAGATACAGCCATAGCTCAAATGCAACCTCTCCTATAACATTTCCCTGACTTTCCCAGAAACGAGTTCCTAAGAGCTTCTATATTCAAATGTACTTACCTGCAGTCTTATGTTATAATGTACTATTTTGAGTTTAAGAAGGCTGTCTCTCCTGTCAAATTGAGTTTCCTGATAACGGTTCTGTCTGATCACTTTTGTGTCCATAGGCCCAATGCAAATTAAATGCTCATTGCCAACTAACTTTGGTTTAGAATAGACACTAAATAAATGTCTGTTGAAATATTAGGCTGATCTTCAGTGGAGTGCTGTCACTGA
Source organism: Mirounga leonina (assembly GCF_011800145.1). NCBI lineage: Eukaryota > Metazoa > Chordata > Mammalia > Carnivora > Phocidae > Mirounga > Mirounga leonina. The sequence continues at coordinate 1,472,382 of NW_023270163.1, forward strand.
GAGTATGGTCAATATATGCTAAGGGGTTAACCTTGTGCTGAATGGAGAGGCCTACAAGACACATGGTAATGTACATTCTCTTCTAATATCCTTTCAAGAGGAATGAGCACAAGAAAGATATAGAGAGGTGTTCCCTTAACATTAAAAGCAAATGTGCAGGGCAAGTGGAAGGTAGACTTTTTCATCTATAAAGCAGTTAGTGCCTTCATCCAGTAAGATCCTCCCCCAGGCTTTAAGAAATGAAAAATTAATGCACACATTTCCCATTGGATACAGTAGACATTGTGCATAAAAATTCCCATGCTTTATGTAATAAGACAACCTCAAAGTATATTGGCTAAAAATAACTGAATTTTAAAAATTTTTCTCTGAGCTTTCCCTTTATTGATTATAGAAATGTTTTAACAGGTGACTCAAAGCCATTGTTATTTCAAACTGAAAACTCTTTCATCATTTCTACCATTTGGCCATACAGATATCCCAATAGGCACACCATTTTAACTAGTTCTCAGGAGTATCTGAAAGTCATACTATCTGAAATATCAATTCATAGATATAAATTTCTCCTGTACAAATAATGGAAACTGACCTCAATAAAAGAAGAATATAGGGCTTAGATAATTCATTGAGAAGATGCTTACTTCCTGGCTTTTTAATAGAACACATTTTCTTTCCTTTTGTTTATAAATCTTTCAGCACCTTGTGAATCTTAATTGCCTGATGTTATAATTCAGAGGCAGACATATAATAGCAGGCTTTGTGGCAGGTAAGTGCATACACTGAAATGGAGAAAAAGGAAGACAGAGCATCGAGAGAATGAATTTTAAAGCCCACAGATAGTAGCTGTCTTGAAAACACACCTGCACATTCATGCCCAGCTCACACCCCTCTCCTGTACTTCCCAGTTAACCTCTCCTTGAAGCCTGAAGTATAGACACAACACAGTTATGTTCACACACTGTGCAGATATTTGTTTGAGGAAATAAGGATAAGGTCTGCTACTTCACTGCTTTATGTACAGATTGAATTCACTAAAACTTGTATCAGTTTGACGGAGAACCTGAAGTATGAATCTGACTTAAGTTTCCACATCAAAAAGAATATTAACTCATTTAGGTCATGAGCAACTTCATCTATCTGCCCTAGGTCATAATTTAGAGAAGTGCTTGGTTCAAATTATCTTTCTCCATTTGTGGGTACTTATATGGGGGAAAGCTAGTAGGCAGGGGCTGGTGAGGGCAAGGAAGCCTAGCTGAGTTGGTTGGCTTAGGCCAATGAGCTCAGTGCACAATTAGCTCTGGTCACAGTGATTGGTTTAGAGGTAGGCAGACAGCTTATAGTTGTCTAAGGTATGTGAATGGCAGGACTTTGATGTGGCTTACCTCAGACCTTAAAATTAACTCAGAGGTGATAAATTTCAGGAAAATAAGACCAAGATTAGAACTAAATGAGTTCTAAGGTTTAATGCTTTGTAACCCCCACCAAGCATCCAGAAGTTTCCAAACCAAAAGACATCTAATATCTTGCAAATTTAGTCACTGGCACCATTTCCTCAGGGGTCCAAAATAATTCACAGGTTGTTTTCTCAAAGTACTTTCAACAAATGTATATCATAGGGAATGGCTTAAAGCACACTTCAAAGCACTTAATGTACCAAAAAACCTTTACTGTTAAGGAAGGAAAGTGAATGCACAAAACCCAGCATATAAAGAAATAAGACAATTAAAAAAGAAAGATTTCACTATATATTTGATATATTTAGTTTGGAAAAAAAATTCCCCAAATATGGGAAAGTGACTAAAGATAATGATATTTGAAAAAGAAGAAAGACACGACATGAGAGATTGTTTGCTTTTACTTATAAACTAGAGACAGCTTAAATTGTATAAGATCAGATATGGAGTCAAACCTAAAAACTAAAGTTTTAAATAAGCAAAGCTCATATACAGTTCTGTGTCAAGCATCTTATTAAACTACTCCTCTGGTTATTAACAGACATAAGCTATTGTTATGGAACCCGCCTCTCTTATATTCCCTTTATGAAAGAATTAGTATGTGATAGAAGGAGGAATATGAGATGAGGAATCAGAAAGGGACTGTAATCCTAGCTCTACAAATTACAGGTACTGTGACCTTGGATAACCCATTTAATTGCTCTGCATCTCTTGTGTTTTCATCTATCAAGTGGGAATAATGTTAATTCTCCTTAAACCTGGTTTTTAGTCAAATGTAATAACATCAAATTGCTTATTATTTTTATTATTAGTTTGAAATATTACATACTTATTACATGGTATCAATAAATATGGAACACTATAGTGACAAAACAGAAAGTCTTCTATATGCATACAACCTTGAGATAACTGCTATTGATATTAATGCATTTCTCTCTTTTGGTGTATTTTTTTTAAATAATTGAGATCACCCTAAATATAATATTGTCTATTCCTTACTTTGATTTAATGTGCTATGATAATAATTTCCATAGGACTTTAGAAATATTTTTAACATAATTTTAAATGCTACATATTTATGGTGTTAATTTCTTTGTTTAAATAATATTTGGTTATTTGGTCCTTTCTATATATATTTTTATTATTCTATATAATGTTTTGATGAAAATCTTTATATATAAGTCTTTTATTGAATTTTAGTTTATTTCTCTGGGCCAATTCCCAGAAGTGGAATTATTGGGTGACTATGAACATTTTTTAAACAATCATGAACTCTGCCAAATTGTACACAGAAAGTTTAAACCACTTGATTCATCCACTAGGTCATTATGAGAGTATCTGTCTTACAGCAACTTTGCTGAAATTTTGCCCTTAAAATTTTCATTAAAAATTATTTTCTTTTGCATATCTTTGATTATTTTGCAAATCTTTGATTACTCATAAAATGAAACATTTTGAAAAGGCCTCTGGAATAGTAAAATGTTACATAAACATTATTCTTTTTTGAAGCCATTTGTTATCACTACTCTGCTGTCACCTCTGGGCTCAGAGGTGCCTGCCCATGCCCTGGGTCTTGTCTGTAAACTATAACCCTGCCACACCATGAGGCATGTTTCAGAATTCTCTGACTCCTCAAGCCCTGTAATAAGCATCAGGTTTACTTGCCTTGGATATCTGACTTGATTACTGATCTATGAGAATGTATTTACTCACTCTACCACACTTCACTTACTGACCTCTCTAAGGATACTTACCACCCTGAAGGGGCATCCTACAAATATTATGAAGTTGCTATTATTGGGGCCAATTAAATTCTGTGAAGATATTAGAGATGTTACTTGTTCAATTGTGTGGTGGCTAAGGGCAAAATGAGATTAGTATAAGGGAGCTCATTTCATATTCTTATTTCCCATGGGAAATCATATCAAGTTTAATTTTGCTTACATGAATTATTTGAATGATGATATTGAAAACATAATTTTCAGATATGTAGAACCTATTAGTGGTAGAAAATCAAGACAAGCAACAAATTAAGATTTACAATGTGAACTAAACTGTGCTGGTATGAAATTCAGGCAAATGTAACATTCAGCCAAATCCATCAGCTCATGGAAAATATCAGTCCAACCAGCTTTTTGACTAAAGCAATAGGTAAGTGGACAAAGTTGGCTAAACTGGTAGTATCCAGTTTGTCAGGCCTTAGTTTAAATAAAAGTTAGTAGGATACAGTTTAATTTCTGGTCCTTGTTTGGCTCTTACTTAGATATTTGCTTTTATACTGATCCCCAGTCACTATCTTTATCTTCCCCCTTAAGCCACCTTACCTTTTTTCTCCTGGACTGCCATTGAGGTGCTCACTGATGGAGGCTAACTAATGTTGCTTAAACTCATTTTTTGCCCTTTCCACCTAGAATAGATTTCTTATTTCTCTGCCCTATCTCATGAAAATGTAGACATGATTTTATAATTTTCTTCTAGCAAGCTACCACTGTTAATTCCTGCTGATTCTAGCAAAGACTACAGAGCAATTTTATTGCTCAAATGGAAATGAATTCTAATTCATTCCAATTTTTATTTTAATAAGACTGTAGGTACCTGCATAACACTAAATACCACCAATGCACCAACAATGAGGCCATTCAAGAAAGCTTTGTGATTAACCTTTGGTGATTTTAAACAATGCCTCTCTGGACACATGCACGAAATGAACAAAGTTTGATTATGTGCCTGGCCTTTCCCACCATTCTCCACACTGCTTTCCTTCCCCATGAATGCAGTGCTCCCACCATCTCCTTTCTCTTCTGACAAACAAATACTTCTCTTAGGATAAGATTGCATTAACTTCCTCACAGAATGAGGTGCAAGAACTGATGAGGCTGAATGTAGGCCTCCTCCCAAGGAGCTGGACTATTAACAGCTGAAGCTAACTTCACTTAAATCAAGGTAACATATGTCTAATTCCATAATGGGAGAAACTTGGCACTTATGCCACCACTCTTCCCTCCCACATCCATAGTAGTCATCACTGATTGATCATAAGACTCTCCTGCTAAGGCAGGAAGCACCCTCCTCAGAATCTTTCTCAACACGCTGATTCAGGCAGTGACTGTTAACTAATCAGAACTGGTGTTTAAAATGAAACTTATTTGCCACCAATGGTTTTAATGGAATATTTTTTAGGCTTGGGAAGTCCAGCTGATAAAGGTGTTTGGAATCACATTCATTCCCTCTGAACTTATACCACATGGATAATTGTTCATATTCCATTTTTTAATTTTTTTATTTAAATTCAATTAATTAACATATAGTGTATTATTAGTTTCAGAGGTAGAGGTCTGTGATTCATCAGTCTTATATAATACCCAGTGCTCATTACATCACATGCCATCCTTAATATCCATCACCCAGTTACCCCATCCCCCTACTCCCTCCCCTCCAGTAACCCTCAGTTTGTTTCCTATGATTAAGAGTCTCTTATGTTTTGTCTCAATCTCTGATTTCATCTTGTTTTATTTTTTCCTCTCTTCCCTTATGACCCTGTTTTGTTTCTTAAATTCCACACATGAGTGAGATCATATGATAATTGTCTTTCTCTGATTGACTTATTTCACTTAGCATAATACCCTCTAGTTCCATCCACATTGTTGCAAATGGCAAGATTTCATTTTTTGATGGCTGAGTAGTATTCCATTGTATATATATATATATACCACATCTTCTTTAGCCATGCATCTGTTGATAGACATCTGGGCTCTTTCCATAGTTTGGCTATTGTGGACATTGCCGCTATAAACATTGGGGTGCAGGTGCCCCTTTGGGTCACTACATTTCTATCTTTGGGGTAAATACCCAGTAGTGCAATTGCTGGGTCATAGGGTAGCTCTATTTTCAACTTTTTGAGGAACCTCCATACTGTTTTCCAGAATGGGTGTACCAGCTTACATTCCCATCAGAAGAATAAGGGGGTTACCCTTTCTCCTCATCCTTGCCAACATTTCTTGTTTCCTGACTCGTCAACTTTAGCTATTCTGATTGGTGTGAGGTGGTATCTCATTATGGTTTTGATTTGTATTTCCCTGATGCTGAGTGATATGGAGCATTTTTTCATGTGTCTGTTGGCCACTTGTATGTCTTTTTTGGAGAAATGTCTCTTTGTGTCTTCTGCCCATTTCTTGATTGGATTATTTGTTGTTTGGGTGTTGACTTTGATCAGTCCTTTATAGATTTTGAATACTAGCCCCTTATCCCATATGTCATTTGCAAATATCTTCTCCCATTTGTTTGGTTGTCTTCTAGTTTTGTCGACTGTTTCCTTTGCTGTGCAGAAGCTTTTTATCTTGATGAAGTCCCAATAGTTCATTTTTGCCTTTGGCGATGTTTCTAGGAAGAAGTTGCTGCGGCTGAGGTCGAAGAGGTTGCTGCCTGTGTTCTCCTTTAGGATTTTGATGGACTCCTGTCTCACATTTAGGTCTTTCAACCATTTTGAGTCTATTTTTGTGTGTGGTGTAAGGAAATGGTCCCGTTTCATTCTTCTGCATGTGGCTGTCCAATTTTCCCAACACCATTTGTTGAACAGACTTTTTTTCCATTGGACATTCTTCCCTGCTTTGTTGAAGATGAGTTGACCATGGAGTTGAGGGTCCATTTCTGGGCTCTCTATTCTGTTCCATTGATCTATGTGTCTGTTTTTGTGCCAGTACCATACTGTCTTGATGATGACAGCTTTGTAATAGAGCTTGGAGTCTTGAATTGTGATGCCTCCTGCTTTGCTTTTCTTTTTCAACATTCCTTTGGTTATTCAGGGTCTTCTCTGGTTCCATACAAATTTTAAGATTATTTGTTCCAGCTCTGTGAATAAAGTTGATGGTATTTTGATAGGGATTGCATTGAATGTATAAATTGTTCTAGGTAGCATAGGCATTTTAACAATATTTATTCTTCCAATCCATGAGTATGGAGCATTTTTCCATTTCTTTGTATCTTCCTCAATTTCTTTCATGAGTGTTCTGTAGTTTTCTGGGCACAGATCCTTTGCTTCTTTGGTTAGGTTTATTCCTAGGTATCTTATGGCTTTTGGTGCAATTGTAAATGGGATCGACTCCTTAATTTCTCTTTCTTCTGTCTTGTTGTTGGTGTATGGGAATGCCACTGATTTCTGTGCATTGATTTTCTATCCTGCCACTTTACTGAATTCCTGTATGAGTTCTAGCAATTTTGGGGTGGAGTCTTTTGGGTTTTCCACATACAGTATCATGTCATCTATGAGGAGTGAGAGTTTGACTTCTTCTTTGCCAATTTAGATGCCTATTATTTCTTTTTGTTGTCTGATTGCTGAGGCTAGGACTTCTAGTACTGTGGTAAACAACAGTGGCAATAGTGGACATCCCTGCTGTGTCCCTGACGTTAGGGGCAAAGCTCTCAGTTTTTCCCTATTGAAAATGATATTTGCTGTGGGCTTTTTGTAGATGGCTTTTATGATATTGAGGTATGTACCCACTATCCCTACACTGTGAAAAGTTTTAATGAAGAAAGGATGCTGTGATTTGTCAAATGCTTTTTTCTGTATCTATTGAGAGGATCATATGGTTCTTGTCCTTTCTTTTATTAATGTAGTGTATCACATTGATTGACTTGCAGATGTTGAACCACCCTTGCAGCCCAGGAATAAATAGTACTTGGTTGTGGTGAATAATACTTTTAATGTACTATTGAATCCTATTGGCTAGTATCTTGTTGAGAATTTTTGCATCCATGTTCATCAAGGATATTGTTCTGTAATTCTCCTTTTTGGTGGGGTGTTTGGTTTTGGGATCAAGGTAATGCTACCCTCATAGAATGAGTTTGGAAGTTTTCCTTCCATTTCTGTTTCTTGAAACAGCTTCAGAAGAATAGGTATTAGTTCTTCTTGAAATGTTTGGTAGAATTCCCCTGGGAAGCCATCTGGCCCTGGGCTCTTGTTTGTTGGGAGATTTTTGATGACTGCTTCAATTTCCCTAGTGGTTCTAGGTCTGTTCAGGTTTTCTATTTCTTCCTGGTTCAGTTTGGGTAGTTATACATCTCTAGGAATGCATCCATTTCTTCCAGATTATCTAGTTTGCTGGCATGGAGTTGCTCATAATATGTTCTTATAATTGTTTGTATTTCTTTGGTGTTGGTTGTGATCTCTCCTCTTTCATTCATGATTTTATTTATTTGGGTCCTTTCTCTTTTCATTTAGATAAGTCTGGCTAGGGGTTTATCTATCTTACTAATTCTTTCAAAGAACAAGCTGCTAGTTTCATTGATCTGTTCTACTGTTCTTCTGGTTTCTATTTCATTGATTTCTGCTCTAATCTTTATTAATTCTCTTCTCCTGCTGGGTTTAGGCTTTCTTTGCTGTTCTTTCTCCAGCTCCTTTAGGTGTAAGGTTAGGTTGTGTATTTGAGACCATTCTTGTTTCTTGAAAAAGGCTTGTACTGTTCTATACTTCCCTCTTAGGACTGCCTTTGCTGCCTCCCAGAGGTTTTGAACAGTTGTTTTCATTTTCATTTGTTTCCATGAATTTTTAAATTCTTTTTTAATTTCCTGGTTGACCCATTCATCCTTTAGTAGGATGCTCTTTAGCCTCCATGTATTTGAGTTCTTTCCAATTTTCCTCTTGTGATTGAGTTCCAATTTCAAAGTATTGTGGTCCAAAAATATGCAGGGAATGATCCCAATCTTTCTGTACCAGTTGAGACCTGATTTGTGATCCAGTATGTGATCTATTCTGGAGAATGTTCCATGTGCACTCAAGAAGAATGTGTATTCTGTTGCTTCAGGATGGAATGCTCTGAATATATCTGTGAAGTCCATCTGGTCCTGTGTGTCATTCAGAGCCCTTGTTTCCTAGTTGATCTCTGCTTAGATAATCTGTCCATTGCTGTGAGTAGGTTGTTAAAGTCCCCTACTATTGTATTATTATCAATGGGTTTCTTAAGTTTGTTATTAATTGGTTTATATATTTGGCTACTCCCATTTTAGGGGCATAAATATTTACAACTGCTAGATCTTCTTGTTGGATAAACCCTTTAATTATAATATAGGGTCCTTCCTTATCTCTTATTATAGTCTTTGGTTTAAAATCTAATTTGTTGGGATACCTGGGTGGGTCAGTTGGTTAAGCGTCTGCCTTGGGCTCAGGTCATGATCCCAGGGTCCTGGGATTGAGTAGCGTCAGGCTCCTTGCTCAGCAGGGAGCCTGCTTGTCCCTCTGCCTGCTGCTCCCCCTGCTTGTGCTCTCTCTCTGACAAAGAAATAAAATCTTTTAAAAATAAATCAATAAAATCTAATTTGTTTTATGTAAGGATTGCCACCCCAGCTTTCTTTTGATGTCCATTAGCATGATAAATGGTATCCCACCCCCTCACTTTAAAGTTGGAGGTGTCTTTGGGTCTAAAACGGGTCTCTTGCAGACAACGTATCAATGGGTCTTGCTTTTTTATCCAATCTGATACCCTGTGTCTTTTGATTGGGGCATTTAGCCTATTTGCATTCAGAGTAACTATTGAAAGATATGAATTTAGTGCCATTATATTATCTGTAAAATCACTGTAGTTTCTGTATATTAGTGCTGTTCTTTTCTGGTCTTTGTCACTTTTGGGCTCTCTCTTCACTTAAAGGATCCCTTTTAATATTTCTTGTAGGGCTGGTTTGGTGATCACAAATTCTTTAATTTCTGTTTGTCCTGGAAGCTTTTTATCTCTCCTTTTATTTTGAATGACATCCTAGCTGGATAAAGTATTCTTGACTGCATATTTTTCCTATTCAGCACCCTGAATATATCATGCCTGTCCTTTCTGGACTGCCAGGTCTCTGTGGATAGGTATGTTGCCAGTTTAATGTTTCTACCCTTGTAGGTTATGGACCCTTTTCCCCAAGCTGCTTTCAGGATTTTCTCTTTGTCTCTGAGATTTGCAAGTTTCACTGTTATATGTCAGGGTGTTGACCTATTTTTATTGTTTTTGAGGGGGGTTCTCTGTGCCTCCTGGATGTGAATGCCTGTTTCCTTCTCCAGATTAGGAAAGTTCTCCCCTATAATTTGCCCCAATATACCTTCTGCCCCCCCTTTCCTCTTCTTCTGGGATGCAAATTATTCTAATACTATTTTGCTTTATGTTATCATTTATGTCTCCAATTCTCCCCTCGTGATACGGAAGTTGTTTCTCTTTTTCTCAGCTTCTTTATTCTCCATCATTTGGTCTTCTATATCACTAATTCTCTCTTCTGTCTCATTTACCCTAGCAGTTAGAGTCTCCATTTTTTATTGCATCTCATTAATAGCCTTTTTGATTTTGACTTGTTTAGATTTTAGTTCTTTTATTTCTCCAGAAAGGGATTCTCTAGTGTCTTCTATGTTTTTTTCAAGCCCAGCTAGTATCTTTATAATCACTATTCTGAACTCTAGTTCCGACATCTTACTTATATCCTTACAGATTAGGTCCCTGGCAGTCCGAATCCCCTCTTGTTCTCTTTTTGGAGGTGAGTTTTTCCATCTTGTCATTCTGTCCAGAGAAGAACAGATGAACAAGAGAATAAAATACTAAGTTGGCAACAACAGCCCCAGAGAAATATACACTAATCAGAAGAGACCTGAAACTGAAAAAAATTATATAAATTTAAAAAAAGAATATAATCAGACAAGTGAACAGAACAGAGTAATACACTGGATCCTGTGTGTATTTTGGTCTGTTTGTTAGAAAATTAGATCCCAGAATTGTAAAGAAAGAAAAACATATATGTACAAAATAAAATTAAATACAGTGAAAGGATATAATGTAACTGTAAAAATGAAAATTAAAAGACAAAGAAAAGAAAAAAAAGAAGGAATATAAACAGACAGGTAACAGAACAGAGCAATACACTAAATCCTGAGTGTATTTTGGTCACTTTTTTAGAAGAAATTACATCTCAAAATTGTAAAGAAAGAAAAACTGATACATATACATACACACACACACACACACACACATATGAAATTAAATACATTGAAAGGATAGAATGTAACTGTGAAGATGAAAATTTAAAAAAGACTAACAAAAAGAAGAAGAAAAAAGAGAGAATATGATCAGACAGGTGAAGAGAACAGACTCATACACTAGATTCTGGGTGTATTTTGGTCTGTTTGCTAGAAGAAACTGCATTCCAAAATTGTAAAGAAAGAAAAACATATATATACCAAAATAAAATTAAATACAATGAAAAGATAAAATGTAACTTTAAAAATGAAAATTAAAAAAGATTTTTAAAAAAGCATTGATAAAATAAGAACTTGGTTGAGAAAGGAAAAAGAAAAACAATTAAAATTGAAAGACTAAAGAATCATGGGGAAAAAAACATGAATTGTATATACTGTTTTTCCCTAGCACTGGCATTTTGCAGTTCTCTATGATTGGTAAACTTGGTCTTAGCTGGATGTTCTTGCTGATCTTCTGGGGGAGGGGCTTGTTGCATTGATTCTCAAGTGTCTTTGCCCTGGGCAGAATTGCACAGCCCTTGCCAGGGGGCCAGATTAAGTAAGCAGTTTGGGAATGCTCTATGTGGCTTTTGTTCCCTGAAGGCTTTCCAGGCTGCTTTAGAGGAAGAGAATGAACATGGTGGCCTCCCAATCTCTGGCCCTGGAACCAAGAGCTTGGGCCCTACTCCTCAGTGCACCCTCAGGGAAAAGCAGTCAACCACTCCTGTCTCCCTGGTCTCCATCCACAATCTGTGCTCACCCAGCCTGTGACTGAGCGTTTCTATCTCAGGCACATGAAACCATTTCAAGTCTTCAAACCCTGTAGACTCCTGTGGTGCATACTTGCACTGCTCCTCCTGGGGGAGGAAGGGGGCTCTCCCTGTGGTTCTGCCACTCACTAGGCCCCCTGCTCAGAGAGTGCTTGCCTGACCATGCCCTGGTTCATGGTATATGGCAACCCCGAGCTGAGAGCGCACTCCTGGGCTTGCTGATTGCAGCCGGCTTCTCTGCTCTGATGCCTGGGAGCTCTGTCACACTCAGGCACCCCCAGTCTTCTTGTGACCCCGGAGATCCTGAGACTGCCACCTAAGCATCTTTTAGGCAGGTATGTCCCTCACTGAAGCAGACTTCTAAAAGTTCTGATTTTGTGCTCTGCTGCTATATCACTTTCTGGTGCCAGCTTACAGAGGCTCCTTCCCCCCATGGTTTATCTCCTGATATATCTCCTCAGATACACTTCTCTGCACCTCCTACCTTGCAGAAAGTGGTCGCTTTTCTATTTGTAGAGGTGCAGCTATTCTTTTCTTATATCTCTGGTTGAGTTCACAGGTGTTCAGAATGATTTGATGACTATCTAGCTGAATTCCTGGGACCAGACAAAACTAAGGTCTCTACTCCTCCACCATCTTGGACTATCTGCCCTTCATCTTCCATTTTTATAATACATAAACGTCCTAGAAGAATTCCTCTTCATTATACTGAGGTCTCTCAATTGCACAATGAAGAGCTTTTTTCATCAGGTAGACATGGGTTTAAATTTCAGCATGTAACTTAATGTATGACCCTGGTAAAGTTATTGAACTCTGCTGACCCTCAGCTTCCTTACAGGTAAAATGAGATTAAGAATGACTGATACGGATGTCCAGAAGATTAAATGAGATACTGTGGGTGATGATCTTTCTCACTGTCTGGTGATAGCCAGTACTAAATTTATGCGCCTTCTATTCCTAAACCCTCCTCAAAAATAAGAGTAAACTTTGGTGCATTTAATCCTATTGTGAAAAGTGAAAAAAAATGGTATAAGAAATGCACACTAGGAGAAAAACCCTATAACTCATTTAATCTCTGAATCAGAGTCTCAGAGCTACAAGGAACTAAACAGTGGCTTTGACGGGAGTGGCCAGGGCCCACTTCAGCTTCCTGTATGCACACCCGTTGTTTGATCACTTTCTTTGACCCAGTTTTCTTTGTATCTCCCTTCTTAAGTGATACTACATTACAGGGAAGACCTTCCTTGCTCATACTTTCAATGTTAAATAGAATTATTATAAATTTAGATTTCCCCCAGATCTTACATCTGTCTAGATTTGCAGGCTATATGAGGTAAGTTTCATCCCCAGCATTTTATGTCAGACATAAATTATAAAGCAGTCAAAAATGACCTAGCATCCTTGGTGCATTAATATTTTTCAGTTTTTATCACTATTCTACTTTGAATATGTTATGTTTGGAAGACATTGAACATCTTCAAAATCCCCTGATTTTATAATAATTCCTGCCTCTCCTGACAAGATGACTCACCAGGACCAGGACATAAGTCATATGTGGTTTTCCAGTATTTTCCTTTTCCTTAACAATTCTTTACATTTGTATAATATTTTATAATCCAGAAAATACTACCCTTCACTCTTCTTTTTGAGTCTCATAGCAATTCTATGAGGCACCAAGGGCAAGTATTGTCACCTTTTGGCATATAAAAGAAACTAAGCTCAAGCAAGGTTAAATAGTGTGCTAACTCAAAATGCTAATACACAGTAGAGCTCAGAGTAGAAATAAGTTCTGTATGAAAGTTCAAACTTAGCATATCCTGGTACATAAAACACACAAAGAGTACAATTTTAGTCAACAGAACCAATAAATATTGTTCTAATATTGTTCTATTGTTCTATGTTCCTGTCAGAGGAACATCAAAATCTCCCCAAACTCAATATATTTTTTATTCTAAGCAATGTGTTCTTTCTTACTTTCCCCCCCAGTTAAATGCATTCTGCTCTGGATCTCAATGAAGTCTTTAACTGAAGCAGGATCAAGTGAATTCTCTATTACACATTCAGAAAGGCCTGAAACATTACAAATTCCTGTCAGCAGAGAATCTCTGGGAATGCAAGAAAACCTGCTATGCTGTACATTGCTGAAATAAAGTGCTTAGCCATCAACTGATTAATGCCATCGTCCTCTTTAGGTCAAGGCTATGGATTGGGATCTTAGACATATAACAATTTCCCACAAACCACTGAGATTTTATATGCCTTATCAGAGTTGCATGAATAATGATTCACTACCAAACTATGAGCTCACAAAACATGAAGGGCTTTGAAAATGCATGTCTTCAAAAGCTGGAACTAAAGGGGTAAAAAATGTTAGACAACATCTCATGAAAGATGTGAGTGGGATGAAGCCAAGATGAATGATTGTATTTAAATATTTCTATGGTCTGTGTATTTTGAGGAGGAAGAGAAATATACTAACTTTAGACTTTCTTAATATAAATATACATATTAAAAGGTAATGGTAAAACCAAACCAAACAAAACCACCACCACAACCATATCAGAAAAAGCTAAGTGTAATTACTATAGATTTAGAAATAGAATGGCTAACTTCAAAGGCAGTGCTGAGGAAAATGCAGAAGTAAAGAAAGTCTGATAAACTCAGTAGAAAGCTGTAAAGAAGGAAGGAAAAGGAAAAAGAAAGCATAACTAGATAAATCAAAAAGGCAGAAATTAGTTATATCAGTGATCACTTTAAATGTAAAAGTTTCAATTCATTTATTACCTGACAGATGAGGGGGGAAATGCATTTATATTCTTCTTAAAAGAGATACAATTAAATCAAAATCATACATAAAGGTTAAAAAAGATAAAATAAAATACATTCCAAGCAATGCATAACCAATGAAAGGTAGTGCAGCATTATTAATTTCAAAGAGATCACATTTTAAGTACAAGACATTATTATGGATATACATGGACACTGCCAAAAATATGGCAACCATAAACTAGTATATACCTGGTAACATAGCCTTGGATTATATAAACTAGTACTAGGACTATTAGAACTTCTGGTTTCAGCTCTGATATTTCTTTTTTAAATTTTTTTAAAAATTTTACTTATTCATTTGAGACACAGAGATGCAGAGAGAGAGAGAGAGCATGAGCAGGGGGAGGGGAAGAAGGAGGCTCCCTGCTGAGCCAGGAGCCCAATGTGGGGCTTGATCCCAGGATGCCAGGATCATGACCTGAGCTGAAGGCAGACACTTAACCGTCTGAGCCACCCAGGCACCCCCCAAGCTCTGATATTTCAAGAGCTTAGACACTGTCAATCCAATTTTTAGAACAGGAAAAAAGTGGGGCAAAATGAAGATGAATGACATTGTTTGACCCATCAGAGAATTGAAGTCATACGACAAACCACCACACTGAAATCTGGAGAGACAGGGAAATACAGAGGATCATAGCTAAGATGAGTTTATCTGGGTCAGAAGATACTGTAACTGCAGACTGATAGCAACGATTAAATGGTAATATTGATGAATTGCTGGAGGATTTGTGTGGACTAACATGGGAGAAATAAACTCCTGGAGTCCAATATTACTGACATTTTCATGGGCTTTCACTGCTAGAACCCCCATGTCATGTTCTCATGATGAAGATGAAAAAAAATTACTTCATGCTTCTGGCAGGGTGAGGGAAAAAAGTAAATTCTTTGAAATATACCCAGAGTGTCCTCCATAACAAAGGCCTACTCTTTAGGAGAAAAGACTTTACCAGAGCCTTATCCAACTTAGCGTCAAGGCAATTAGCCAATTCCAGGCCCCTCTAAGCTTTCTAGAGAAAAATAAAAGGCTAAGAAACTTTTCTGAAGGCTACAACCCAGGTATTCAGTTCTACTAAAAGACTGAAATTTAATCAAATAATAGACTGCTTGTCCCCGCCCATACCTTACCACCCCATCAAAAGAGCTACAGTATAATAATAGTGGATTACTGCTGAAAGAGCTGGAAGGCTTAGACTTTATTTTTGAAGGAGTTCTTAGGTGAAACTGAAAGACAACAGAGGGGACCAAACAAGGTCATTAGAGGTAACTAAAAGCTCTGGTACCTGTGGCTATAGCAAACATGAAACATGGCCCGAATCCTTGCCAACGTAACATAAAACTTCATAGTAAAGGCATATTTACCTCAGTTCCTATTACTTGGTACATCATGTCTGGCTTTCAGCAAAAAAACTTACAAGGCATGCTAAAAGTCAAGAAAAAAAATACAGTTTAAGGAGACATAGCAAGCATCAGAATCAGACTTAGATAAGGCACACATGTTGGAATTTCAGACAGGAACATTAAAATAATTATGATTAGTATGTTAAGAAAGGGCTCTAATAAAAAAAAAGAGTTAATGTACAAGAACAGATGGGCAATTTAAGCAGAGATAGAAGCTCTAAAAGTAAACAAAATCAAAGAATGCTTTTGATGGCCTTGGACATGGCCAAGAAAAGAGTCAATGAGCTTGAAGATCTGTCGATTCAAAGTTTCAAAACTGAAATACAGAGTGAAAAAAAAATGAAAATAGCAAAATATCCAACATCTGTGGTGTTAATTTCTAAATGTGTAACATATGTGTAATTGGAATACCAGAGGGAGAAGGAAGAGAGAAAATAGCAGAAAAATTATTTCAAGTAATAATGGCCAAGAACTTTCAAAAATTAATGATACACCAAATGACAGATTCAAGAAGTTCAGAGAATACCAAGTAGAATAAATATAAAATAATCTACACCTAGGAATATCTTATTTAAACTGCAGGAAACCAAAGGCAAAGAAAAAACTTTGAAATTTAGAAAAAGAAGTATAAGTGATATTGTACATATCAAGTCACCATTGATGTGAATTGACAATGTGATTAGTCTAAATGCACATATTTAAAAGGCAACAAATAAAAAAGAACTATACACACAGAAAATATTATTCCAAGTATATCAATGATCACTTTAAATGTGAATGGTCTAAATACAGACATTAAAAAACAGTGATTGTTAGAGTGGATTGAAAAAACATTACCTTAACTATATTATCCACAAGAAACCCAGTTTAAATATAACAAAAAATATAGATTAAATGTAAAGGGGTGAATAATGATATAACATGCTCTCACTAATCAAAAGAAAGCTAGAATC
Source organism: Mirounga leonina (assembly GCF_011800145.1). NCBI lineage: Eukaryota > Metazoa > Chordata > Mammalia > Carnivora > Phocidae > Mirounga > Mirounga leonina. Next base: position 1,488,760 of record NW_023270163.1, read on the forward strand.
ACTACATTAATTTCAGATAAAGCAGATTTCAGAACAAGGAAAATTATCAGGGGTAATGAGAGGCACTGCATAATGATAAAGGGGTCCATTCTCCAAGAAAATGTAACAATCCTTAATGTGTATATATCTAACAAAGAACAACAAAAAATGTGAGGCAAAAACTGATAATTGATAAGTCAGATAGGCAGAAAATCAGTAAGGATGCAGTTTACCTGAACATCACTATCAATCAACAGTGTCTAATTGACATTTAGAGTACGTCATGCAACAACAGCAGAATGCACATTCTTCTCAAGCTCATATAAACACTCACTAAGACCATATTCTGGGCCATAAATGACAGCTTAATAAATTTAAAAAAATGGAATGATACAAAACATGCTCTCAGACCACCATGGAATTAAACTAGAAATCAACAATAGAATTATAGCTGAAAAATTACAAAATAGTTGGAGATTGAAATAACATATGGGTCAAAGAAGCATTTTCAAGAGAAATTTAAAAATATTTTAAGCTAAGTAAAGGGCATCTTATCAAAATTTATAGGATATATGAATGGAGGGAAATTTACAGCATTAAACAAATACATTAAAGACAAAAGATCTAAAATCAATAATCTAAATTTTCACCTTAGCAAACTAAAGAAAGAAAAGTAATTAAAGCCTAAAGCAGGCAGAATAAAATAAATGATAAAAATTAGGGCAGAAATCAGTGAGATTTAAAAGCAGGTATAAAGAGGTCAGAGAGGAATAGCACAGAGGATCATAGGAGAAAAGAGGGAAAACTGAATGGGAAGAAATCAGAGAGGGAGACAGACCATGAGAGACTCTTGACTCCAGGAAACAAACTGAGGGTTGTGGAAAGGGAGGTGGGTGGGGGAATGGGGTAATTGGGTGATGGGCATTAAGGAGGGCACATGATGTGATGAGCACTGGGTGTTGTAGGCAGCTGATGAATCACTGAATGCTACATCAAAAACTGGAGATGTACTATATGTTGGCTAATTGGATTTAAATAAAAAAATTACACACAAAAAATAAAGACGTCAGAGAGGAAGATGGTGGCAGCACAGGCAGATCCTAGCTGTGCCTCATCTCATGAATAGCACCAGATAACTATTAAATTATCCTAAAGAGCCCAGAAATCAATCTGAAGACTGGCAGAACAAACTCCCCAACTAAAGATAGAGAAAAGGCCACACTGAAGAAGGGGGGAAGTATGGAGAGGGGTTTGGGAGAGAAACAGATTGTGGTCCTGCATTGAGGAGGGAGCCACAATCTCAGAGAAGAGCCAGAAAAAGACTACCACACAGGGGAGGGCACAGGGAAAATGAACCCCCTAGCAACTGGCTTGGACAGTGAGAGGTCAAATTTCATGTGTTCTGGCAACCAGCGGGGCTTAAAGCATGGAGTTTTAAAGGTCAACAGGGTCAACAGGTTTGATGGGGATAGAGCCTGGAAGGGCACTGCCCTGCTCTTGGAGAGAAGGCAGGCAAACAGCCCACAGACATACAGCAAGAAATAAGTGATCTGAAGAACACCTGGAGCACACAGTGGGGAGGTTAGTTGCTCATCTCAGAGAATGCCCCAGAGAGTCAGCATTCATGAGAGACCCCTCTGGGAACCAAGGAACTGGCAGGAGCCATTTCCCTCCCCCACCCCTCAGCATAAACACAGACCCACCTGTGGGAACCAGCACAGCACCTACACTTGCTACCTAACTTGCTTATGCCAAGTCCTGTTCCCTGAGCTCCTGTGAAACTGCCCTTCCCAGTCACACTTACCTCAGTCCCAGATCTGTGCTTCCCCAGAAGACTGGCACAAATCCCTGCCAGTATCATGTCTCTTAATGCTTGAGTTTTGTGAGGCCTTGATTCCAGTGGTGGTGGCAACAGCTTTCATTTCACAAAGAGACCAGAGCACACCTAGTTAAAACTTGCCACATTCAGGCCAGGGACAAAACACTGCCCCAAACAGGCAAAGAGAGACTCTGCAGATGACTGGCCTGATGGATAAAGTGGCCAGGACACAACAGCAGAGCACATGCAGCACACATTGGAGACCCTCCCTGAGTGCCAGGCCCTGGAGAACAGGGAACCCTACACAGCAGGGCACCACAGGACCATTTCTTCATAAAGATATTACCCTCAAGAACAGGAGACGTAGCTGTCTTTTCTAATACAGTGAAACAGGCACAGAAATTTAGGTAAGAGGAGAAAACAGAGGAATTTGTCCCAAATGAAAGAACACGAAAAGGTCATGGCCAGAGATCTAACAAAACAGATATATGTAACATGTTTGATGGAGAATTTAAAGCAGCGATCATAAAGATACTCGATGGAGTTAAGAAAAGAGTGGAGGACATCATGAGACCATTAACATAGAGATAAGGAATAACATAGCACAGATAAATGGTCCAATAAATAAGAAACACACTTGATGGAATAAACAGCAGGCTGGAAAAAGCAGAGGAATGACTTAATGACCTAGAAGACAGAGTAATGGAAAGTAATCAAGCTGAGAAAAAGAGAGAAAAAAGAAACTATACAAAATAAGATTAGAGGGGTGCCTGGGTGGCTCAGTTGGTTAAGCGACTGCCTTCAGCTCAGGTCATGATCCTGGAGTCCCCGGATCGAGTCCCGCATCAGGCTCCCTGCTCGGCAGGGAGTCTGCTTCTCCCTCTGACCCTCCTCCCTCTCATGCTCTCTGTCTCTCATTCTCTCTCACAAATAAATAAATAAATAAAATCTTTAAAAATAAATAAATAAATAAATAAATAAAAAATAAGATTAGAATTAGGGAACTCGGTGACTTCATCAAACATAATAACATTCATATTACAGGAGTCCCAGAAGAAGAGAGAGAAAAGGGGGCAGAGAATTTACTTGAAGAAATAATAGCTGAAAACTTCCCTAATCTGCAGAAGGAAACAGATATCCAGATCCAGGAGGCACAGAAAACTCCCAACAAAATCAACAAAAGCAGATCCACACCAAGTAATTAAAATGGCAAAATACAGTGATAAAGAAAAAAATATTAAAAGCAGCAAGATAAAACAAGTCAGGTACATAGAAAGGAAACCCCAAAAGGATCTTTCAGCAGAAACTTTCCAAGCCAGAAAGAAGTGGCATGATATATTCAAAATGCTGAATGGGAAAAACGTGCAGCCACAAATACTCTATCCAGCAAAGCTATCATTCAGGATAGAAGAAGGGGACTCTTTGAGTGGAAAGGAAAGACCAAAAGTGACAGCATGAAGGTAGGAAACACAAAAGCACTAAAAATTGAATATTTCTGTAAAAAGCCAGTCAAGGAACTCAGAAAAAAAAAAAGGATGCAAAATATGACACATATACCTAAAATGTGGGGAGGAAAGGAGTAAAGAATAGGTTCGAACTTAAATGACCATCAACTTAATATAGACTGCTATATGTAGAAGATGTTATGTACAAACTTAACGGTAACAACGAATGAAAAATCACTAATAAATATGCAAAGAATAAAGAGAAAGAAATCCAAAGAAATCACTAAAGAATACAAGCAAATCATGAAAGACAAGAAAGGAACAGAGAAAATCTTCAGAAACAACCACAAAACAAGTAGCAGTAGATACATATTCATCAATAATTACTTACTGATGAATTATTGAACACTACATCTGAAACTAATGATGTACTATATGTTGGTTAATGGAATTTAACAAAAATAATTACTTGGAATGTAAGTGAACTAAACACTCCAATCAAAATACATAGGGTGATAGAATGGATAAAAAAACAAAATCCATGTATATGCTGCCTACAAGAGAGTCATTTTAGATCTAAAGACCCCTGCAGATTGAAAGTGAGGGGATGGAGAAACATTTATCTTGCAAATGGATGTCAAAAGAAAGCCAGAGTAGCAATACTTAGATTTTAGCAAGACTAAAATAAAGACTGTAACAAGAGACAAAGAAGGACACTATATAATAATAAAAGGGACAATCCAACAAGAAGATATAACAATTATAAATATTTATGCACCCAACATGGGAACACCCAGGTACATAAAACAGTTAATAACAAACATAAAGGAACTAATCAATAATAATACAATAATAGTAGCAGACTTTAGCACTGCACTCACATCAATGGACAGATCATCTAAACAGAAAATCAAGGAGGAAACAATGGCTTTGAATGACATGCTGGATCAAATGGATTTAACACATATATTCAGAACATTCCATCTTAAAACAGCAGAATACACATTCTTTTCAAGTGCACATGGAATAGTCTCCATAACAGATCACATATTAGGCCACAAAACAAGCCTCAACAAATTTAAAAAGATCATGCCATGCATCTTTTCTGACCAAAATGCTATGAAACTAGAAGTCAACCATAAGAAAAAATCTGGAAAGACCACAAATACATGGAGGTTAAATAACATGCTACTAAACAATGAATGAGTCAACCGGGAAATAAAAGAAAAATACAAAAATACATGGAAACAAACAAAAATGAAAACACAATGTTTCAAAACCTTTGGTATACACGAAAAAGTGGTTCTAAGAAGGAACTTTATAGCTTTATAGAACTATAGCTTTATAGAACTTTATGGTTCTAAGAAGGAACTTACCTCAAGAAGCAAGAAAAATCTTAATCTAACCTTACACCTAAAGGAACTAGAAAAAGAACAACAAACAAAACCTAAAACGAGCAGAAGGAAGGAAATAATAAAGATTAGAGCAAGAAAAAATGATATTGAAACTAAAACAACAACAACAACAATAGAACTGATCAATGAAACCAGAAGCTGGTTCTTTGGGGGAAAAAATCAGTAAAATTGATAAATCTCAAGCCAGACTCATCAAGAAAAAAAGAGAAAGGATCCAAATTAATAAAATCACAAGTGGGAGAGGAGAAATAACAGCAAACACAACAGAAATATAAACAATTATAAGAGATTATTATCAAAAACGATATGCCAACAAATTGGACAACTTAGGATGGATAAATTCCTAGAAACACATAACCTACCAAAAATGAAACAGGAAGAAATGGAAAATTTGGACAGATTACCAGCAAAGAAATTGAATTGGTAATTTAAAAACTCCCAGGAGCTGAAGTGTCTATATAATCTCGTGGTGTTACAATAAGAATGGCTACAATGAATAGTGCTATGTGACTCAGGGAGGAATATGTGATGAGTGATTTTTAATTTGTTTGGTATAGACAGATGAAGCTTGCGATGATTCTTCCTCATAAAGAAAGTATGAGGAAATGATGTACCATGTAATATGTCAAGGGATTTAGTGTCATAAGTTGTGATAAGACATAGCTGCCTAGTTTGAGTATTACACGGGGGCTTCTACATGTGTTTTTGGTGATCAAAGGGATAGCCATTTTATTGTAAATGCTTTTATGCATGCCCATCATGGGGAACTATTAGATCAAGAATTGGAAATTTTTGAGTTCAGTATTGAATTATTAGAAAATATAATTAACCTATAAGATTTTGGATAAAAATCAGTGCAATGAGAAGTGGAAGTAATCCTTCTAGTATATAAAATAAGAAACAACTTACTGTATTTTATTGTTCTGTCTGATTTCCCCAGTAGGTAATAATACTTAAGGTTGGGACTAATGTTGCTCCAAATAAAATGTAGAATAAAATCAATCCTGGGGGCGCCTGGGTGGCTCAGTCATTAAGCGTCTGCCTTCGGCTAAGGTCATAATCCCAGGGTCCTAGGATCAAGTCCCGCATGGGGCTCCCTGCTCTGTGGGAAGCCAGCTTCTCCCTCTCCCACTCCCCCTGCTTGTATTCCCTCTCTTGCTATCTCTCTCTCTGTCAAGCAAATAAATGAAATCTTTTTAAAAAAATCAATCCTGTAGCAGTGAATGCTGTAATTAAGAATATTTCTAATAAAGTTAGTATTATGGAAAAAAAAAAGCAACCTCCATACAAACCAAAGTCCAGGACAAGATGGCTTCACAGGCGAATTCTACCAAACATTTAAATAAGTTAATACCTAGTCTTCCTAAACAATTCTAAAAAAATAGAAAAGGAAGGAAAGCTGCCAAATTCATTCTATGAGGCCAGCATTACCCTCATATCAAAACCAGATAAAGACTCCACTAAAAAAAGAGAACCACAGGCTAATATCGCTAGTGAGTATAGATGCAAAAATCCTCAACAACATACTAGCAAACCAAATCCAACAATTCGTTAAAAAAAAATCATTCACCACAGGGGCGCCTGGGTGGCTCAGTTGGTTGAGCAACTGCCTTCAGCTCAGGTCATGATCCTGGAGTCCCGGGATTGAGTCCCGCATCAGGCTCTCTGCTCAGCAGGGAGTCTGCTTCTCCCTCTGACCCTCCTCCCTCTCATGTGCTCTCTCTCTCCTCTCATCCTCTCTCTCAAATAAATAAAATCTTAAAAAAAAAAATCATTCACCACAATCAAGTGGGATTTATTCCTGGGCTGCAAGGGTGGTTCAATATTCACAAATCAATCAACATGATTTATCACATCAATAAAGGAAAAGAATCATATGATCATTTCAATAGATGCAGAAAAAGCATTTGATAAAGTACAACATCCATTCATGATTAAAACCCTCAGCAAAGTAGGTTTAGAGGGAACATAGCTCAACATAATGGAAAAACCCATAGCTAATAACATCTTAAATGGGGAAAAACTGAGAGCCTTTCTCCTAAGGTCAAGAAAAAGACAAGGATGTCCACTCTCACCACTTCTATTTAACATAGTACTAGAATTCCTTGTGACAGTAATCAGACAACAAAAGTAAATAAAAGGCATCCAAACTGGTAAGGAAGAAGTAAAATTTTCACTATTTACAGATGACATGATACTCTATATAGAAAGCCCAAAAGACTCCACCAAAAAAAACTGTTAGAACTGATAAACGAATTCAGTAATGTTACAGGATACAAAATCAATGTACAGCAATCTGTTGCATTTCTACACAATAATGAAGCAGCAGAAAGTGACATTAAGAAAATAATCCCATTTACAATTGTATCAAAAACAATACTATACCTAGGAATAAACCTAATAAAAGAGGTAAAAGACCTGTACTCTGAAAACTATAAAACACCAATGAAAGAAATTGAAAATGACACAAAGAAATGGAAAGACATTGCATGCTCATGGATTGGAAGAACAAATACTGTTAACATGTCTGTAATACCCAAAACAATCTACACATTTAATACAATTCCTATCAAAATACCAACAGCATTTGCCACAGAACTAGAACAAACAATCCTAAAATGTTTATGGAACCATAAAAGACCCTGAATAGCCAAAGCAATCTTGAAAAAGAAAAACAAAGCTGGAGGCATCAAAATTCTAGACTTCAAGTTATATTACAAAGCTGTAGTAATCAAAACAGTATGGTACTGGCATAAAAATAGACCTGTAGATCAATAGAGCAGAATTGAAAAACCAGAAATGAACCCACAATTATGTAGTCAATTAATCTTATTTTTTAGTCAATTAATCTTTGACAAAGCAGGAAAGAATATCCAGTGGGAAAAAGATGGTCTCTACAACAAATACTGTGGGGAAAACCAGACAGTAACATGCAAAAGAATGAAACTGGACCACTTTCTTATACCATACACAAAAATAAATTCAAAATGTATGAAAGACCTAAGTGTGAGACAGGAAACCGTTAAAATCCTAGAGGAGAACACAGGCAGTAACCTCTTTGACATTGGCCACAGAAGCTTTTTTCTATATAGGTCTCTTGAGGCAAGGGAAACAAAAGCAAAAATAAACTATTGGGACTACATCAAAATAAAAAGCTTCTGCATAGTAAAGGAAACAATCAACAAAACTAAAAGACAATGTACAGAATGGGAAAAGATATTTACAAATGACATATTAGATAAAGGGTTAGTATCCAAAATCTATAAAGAACTTATCAAGCTCAACACCCAAAAAACAAATAATCTATCAAGAAATGTGCAGAAGACAAGAACAGACATTTTTCCAAAGAAGACAAATAGATGGCCAATGGCCACATGAAAAGATGCTCATCATCACCTTTCAGGGAAATGCAAATGAAAACTACAATATAGTATCACCTCACACGAGTCAGAATGGCTAAAATCAGGAACACATGAGACGACATCAGGTTTTGGCAAGGATGTAGAGAAAAAGGAACCCTCTTGTACAACTGGTGGGAATTCATACTGGTGCAGCCACTGTAGAAAATAGTATGGAGTTTCCTCAGAAAGTTACAAATAGAACTACCCTACAATCCAGCAATAAGCCTGCTGGGTATTTACCCAAAGAATATAAAAATACTAATTAAAAGGGATACATTCACCCCTATGTTTATCTACAATAGCCAAATTATGGAAGCAGCTCAAGTACCCATCGATTGATAAATGGATAAAGAAGATGTGGGATGGATATATCTATATATGTGGAATATTATTCAGCCATAAAAAATAATGAAATTTTGCCATTTGCAGCAACATGGATGGAGCAAGAGAGTATAATGCTATGTGAAACAAGTCAGAGAAAGACAAATACCATAGGATTTCACTCATATGTGGAATTTAAGAAACAAAACAAATGAGCAAAGGGAAAAAAAAGAGAGAGGCAAACCAAGAAACAGACTCTTAACTCTAGAAAACAAACTGATGGTTACCAGAGGGGAGGTGGTTGGGGGGATGGGTGAAATAGGTGACGGGGATTAAGGAGTGCACTTGTTGTGATGAACACTGGCTGATTAAAAACTTAAAAAAATGAGATATGTTTGTATAAATAGAGTATCTAGCAGAGGCTGCTGTCCATAGTAGCACTTAACAGATGTTGGTTAAAGGGAAAAAAGTAAAAAAAAACAAAAAAGAATGCTCACTGAATAATTATAATAGCACGAAGTGGCATACATGTCCAACAACAGACAAAAGGACAAATATATTATGGTACATTCTTACAATGGGAGACTATAGAATTAAATATAGATGAACAATATATAACAACATAGATTTCATAAACAGACTGTAGATAGAGAAAATCAAGTATACAATAAAAATTATAGCATTCATGTAACTTTTATAAGATATAATATACAGCTCTATATGTAGTAAAAATTATGACTGGTAAGATACACACAGAATTTATGGTAGCGACAGGAACATGTCTAAGGATGTTTTCTGTAATGTTCTATAATTTTTATCAGTAGAATATTTGAAGTAATGAAGATCCAAAGTAAAAATAGGTTTTGTGCTCTTAATAACATTTCAGAGTACATAGCATTTATGAACTAAGAATAACCAACCATAAGGGGAAAATATGAAATTAGGAACAATTTTCCAGAAATGAAAATTCACAATTGTCAAATAAAAATATACCATGAGGGAAGCATAAACCAGATTGATGCATAATCAAATCACTGAAGTAGAATACAAATTTGTTATATTTTACCAGAACCCTGAAGAATGAAGACATTAAAATAATAAAACAACCTCTAAGAGACACAGAGAATAGATTGTGGAAATCTAAATTATACATAATCTGAATCCCAGAAGAACAAATATTAATTATTAATGAAATTAATGATCAAAAAAGTATGAAAGAAAACCTGGACGTGAAAAAGATCCAATTATCATTAATAAAACTGTGTACCATGCAATGGCAAATAATGAAAAATAACCAAGATTTTGATTTATTTTGGAAAAATCCTTGAATTTCAAAGTTTTTCTTTGTCCTTATAAGCAATTTAGTAGAAAAAACAAGTTGATGGTACATGATCAAATTAAGTTGCTTTTTCTTTTTTTTTTTCTTTTCTGCCTTTTTTAAACACTAGAGAAAGTAGTTCTACAGAAGGTTGAGAGAAAAGATTTTGTCAATGAGAAATTATATACATAGTCAAGGTGGCACTTATGGGAACTTAGCAACAACACTTTCTCAGATATCCAAGGGTGCAGAAAGAATTCCACCTACATAATTCCCAGAAGTATACTCCTCCTCTCAAATTGCTAGAACTTGAAGATTTGCTCCAGTTTCCTCTGGAAATAATCAAAGCAAAGAACTCAAGATGAGTTGTTTATAGAAAAAGACTTGCTGTGAGCACTAAAGCCAGTTAAAATATACACTTAAGTCTAAATAATTTAAGTTTGGCAATAAAATCTAAAGCTATACTAAAAATACCTGTTAAAAGATGATAGATTTTCTAAGATACTTCTGTGACAATAAGTAATAATCTGAACATAAAATTTCATAGGGAATAAATAGAAATTGCCAGAGAATAAATGTCTCATCAGATAGGATATGAGAGACAAGGATTCATTGTTAAAATAATTATAATTAAGTTCAAATATATATTTCAATATTAATGTAAACTCTTGAATGAAAACGGTGTATGTATACCTTCCAAATAAACTGAGAAAGGTATTTTATTTAATAAAACAGGAAACATGTCAATGACAAACAAGTTATAAAAATATATAAGGCATCAAGGGGTGCCTAGGTGGCACAGTTGGCTAACCATCTGACTCTTGGTTTGGGCTCAGGTCCTGATCTCAGGGTCATGAGATCGATCCTGGCGATGGGCTCCCCACTCCATGCTCAGTGTGGACTCTCCTTCAGATTCTCTCTCCCTCTGCCCCTCCCACTCGTGCACTCTCTTTCTCTCCCTTTCTCTCTCAAATAAATAAATAAATCTTTTTAAAAACATAAAGCATCAAACAGGATGACAGAAGAAGCATCAAAATGGATTTATTCTAAGGAAAAAAATATAAACATAGTTTCATTTTAGAGTGCAAAACAATTCAAGGAGCCTAGATTCCTGAATCAGTACCCAGAGGATAACCACTCAGTCAGGATCATTTGCATTGGATTTTGCAGGAGCAAGAAGTATGTGACACTTGTTACCATTGTAGGAACCTAACTTACTAATATATAAATTGATGTCTTAGGATGCGGCTGTAACAAAAACCTAAAATATGTGTTTGGGTGTCAGGAAGCAAAGTAACAGATGAAAGACGCTAGAAAGATGAAAATGTATTGTATGCAGTGTAAATCTTTTAATAAGTCATTACCTTCAGTAACTTGGAGGTATAATCAGATGCATACTTAGCCAGCAATCCTAGAGAAAAAGGTTGAAAAACTTTGTAGTGTGTGCTGTTGGGTATTGCCTGCAAATATTTGGCAAGATAATATACCAAAGAGATGAACTCAGAATACAATCAGTTTGCAAGCTGACTAGGAAGAGAATTGGGAATGAAAAAAAAAATGTTGAGGGGATAAGATTTCAGTAATACTTCTCAGCTGAATAAAGTGATTCAGGACAATGAAAAAATTAAAGGTATGGTTCCCTACCCATTTTTAAAGATAGCCTTAAGATAACTACTATTAATGAGAGAGTGTGTATGTTTTTGTGTAAGGATGCAAAATAAATCAGACGTGAGAATTACATGTAGGAAATGCTTGTTCGTATGATTACTGGTACGTGGAACTGGCTTGAAGCAAATAGATCAAAATCCTTCAAAGTCTTTGATAGTTGGAAAGTTAGAACTTGCAGTCTCAATTTCAGTATCTGTAGTAAGTTAAGACAGCTGTGGAGCCACAGGACACATTCCCATGCTTTTCAGATGTGACCAAGGAAGAGAATGTAAAAGAACTTCCTAGAAGATAGAGCCCAGCCTCAGCAATAATCAACAAGGATTCCCTCTCAGTGAGCAGAACTGGGCCTAATCAAGAGACTTCTTACCCCCACAGGGCAGAGGGCTTTCATAATGCCTGATTTTCAGATTTCAACCTTGCTATGTACTAGTGACTGAGGGGTATGTATTCCTTTATTCCTTTTTGTGAATGGAAAGTCCTTCTTTCCTTTGCTTGCTTGCTTCCTTCCTTCTTTCCTCTAATATCCTTTTACTTGCTCCACTATTATATTTTTGATATGTGTGGTGGTGGCCAGATAACTTGTCTTCTTTAGTTCATAGGTCACCAAACTGAAAACAATCACATCTAGTTTTAAGGGAGAGTACAGGGCACAGACTGGAGATTCTGAAATTTAAGCTGGATTCATTACACAGATGCGACTTTGGTTTTTCTTCATTAGGGAGTAGATGAACATTTTTAATTTTATGGGAAGCAGAGTGAAATGGATATTTGGCAACCAGAAGGGCAGACTATGGCAGAAACAATGCTATTTGCCTGGCAACACAGGAAAACTACATTTCTCAGCTTCTTCTCTTGCATCTAAATGAGACTTGTGAATAGTAGTTCTGGTCAAGGGAATGTGTTAGAAATGAGGTATTATTGTTAACAAAAAGATTTTTGAGTTTGTAAAAAAAGTAGCTTACATAGTTTAATACAATGAGAAGTACATAAAACACAGATTTCATAGAAAGGATAAAAACAAATATCTAGGCAAAGATATAGTGGAAATCACAAAATAATGAAAGCAGGTATTTTAATATTACTGAGAGATAAAGGTGAATGCAAACCTAAAAGCATTCCATAGGTATAAGATTATATTTTATATTTAAAAGTCACACAGAACAATGAAGGCATACCAATACTAATACTAATCATTTATATAGTGAATAATATTACATCATAATATAAAGCAATAGCTTTTTTATAGTTTTTACAAAACTATTTCTTAGGTCAAAGAGGAAATCATAACTTCAATTGTAGAGGATTCTAAAAGTAAATCCAAGGAGAAAACTACACGTCAAACCTTTAGGAAGTGCCTAAAGTGGTATTTTTGCTTTAATCTTATCTGTGCACCCCAAAATACATGTACTGAATAAAATACTATCAATTCAAACACAGAGCTACAGTTAAAGAGCCAGTAGGATTTATTTCAGAGAGGTATATATTTTTTATTCATGAAACTTCTGTTCATCATATCAAGCGGACAAGGATCAAAACCATATGATCATATTGATAGATCCCAATAAGGCATATGTAAAAAGAATTTAGTGTCTATCCCCCATATAATATCATAGTTAACTAAAAATAATTATTCTTAGATTAAAATTATAAAATACATATACCTAAAACTTACATATGGAGTAAATGTTCTAACTTAAATGCTATAATATAAAAACATTCTTAGTAGAAACTGGAACAATACGCAATGGTATGTAATAGTGTTGTATGGTGACAGATGGTAGTTACACTTGTGGAGAGCATAGCATAATCTACAGACTTGTTGAATCACTATGTTGTACACCTGGAACTAATGTAATGTTGTGTCAACTATGCTTCAATTAAAAAAAAAACTGGAGCGGGGCGCCTGGGTGGCTCAGTTGGTTAAGCAACTGCCTTCGGCTCGGGTCATGATCCTGGAGTCCCGGGATTGAGTCCCATGTCAGGCTCCCTGCTCAGCAGGGGGTCTGCCTCTCTCTCTGACCCTCCCCCCTCTCATGCTCTCTATCTCATTCTCTCTCTCATATAAATAAATAAAATCTTTATAAAAAAAACTGGAGCAATGCAAGAATGATTCCCATCATTTCTAATACTTAACTGTTTTGGAAGTTAGAGCCATTATAAGAAAAAAAGTATATTTCTTGAAATGGATAAAAATAATCTACTCAGATAATACATTGTTCAACCTGAAAATTTCATGAAAAATGACTTGAGGTTTATTTGAAAGTACAGATGGTTCAATAACCAAATTATATGAATTCACTGAACTTCTATGTTTTTATCTGTAACAAGTCTTCGAAGATCATGCCCACTGCTAGGGATTACTGTGAAAATTAGATAAGGTAAAGTAGATGAAGTTCCTGGCACAGAGTAGGTGCTTAAGAAATGGTAGTCCCCTTTCTCTTCATTTGGCCTTAACACTCAGTTGAGGAAACAGAGTATGATGCTAGCATGTAAATAATAAAACATAGCAGGCAGGATAGACAAAGAATCATGTGAATGGTATACATAATTGACACAGTAAGAATTCAGAGGAAATTTTCAAGGACTGGGGTCAGGAGAAGCTTCTTAAAAGAAAGAAAAGCTTAGAATAGAAAAGGAGTCAGGAGGACCTTCCAAATGTAACCCATTTATGTTATGGGCTGAACATGGTGAGGATACAAACAACAAACTTTATTACTGCATTTTTTCAAATAAACTCTGTAAGATCTCCCTTCACTGCTCTCTTAATATCATGGAGGATTCCATATTTTTTCCAGCCATGTTTGTTTATTTAGAATAGGGTCATTTGATGGTATTTAAATGTCCAGTACAATCAAAATAAAAAATCCATCATCACTCATTCCATTGCAATTGTTTCTTCCTACTCCCCAACCCCAATTTGTCCTGATGAAAACAGCCCTCCTATCAAGATTCTAGCCCCTCCTGCCAAGATTGTTTAAGCCTCTCTATTACTCACAGTGTCTACTTGGCCCATTGGACAGAGAAACACTTTCTTAATTTGGTGAAAGTGCAACTGGCTTTCAGGGCGCTCTTTCTGCTAAGGGTCTCAGGAACAGGCTTTTAAATTTTGCCAGGTAAGAATCAGGCACCAGTCTCTGTGTTCCCGCCAATTCCAAGGAACATGAGTTAAGTTACAACAAAAATTTTAATACCACTTTGGCTATATGACATCATTCAGAGCTTGCTGGGCCTTTTCATTTGGATGGAGATGGGTTATGGCAAAGGGTACTGAAATGTTATAGTACTCCCTACTACTACACATACAACCATCTTCAAAGAAATTGTTTCATTATATGAATAATTTATTTTGAATGTCTTGATTTCTTTTATATACTATGAAGGTGGGTGATGGTATAAAAATTCAGGAGCAGTTTTATCCAGCTTTCAAATGTTCTGTAAGGGCATGTCCATCAACTCTTTTTGCAAGATATGGGTACTTGATATCCACTATCTTCAGTTTTGGAAATTACAAGATTATATGTAAAGTCCCATTTAACATCCTGCTAAATAAGCAAGGGGAATGGCATAAATAGCAGCTTAGAAGTGTTACACTGATTTCTTCCAAGAACAACGACTAGATTAATTTGGTTGAAGCAAAGGATATTAGCAATGTGATAGAGTAAGAATGTTAGGGGAACTTAGAACAAGATCACAGATGACTTTTAAAGAAACCTAGTACATGGGCGCCTGGGTGGCTCAGTTGGTTAAGCGACTGCCTTCGGCTCAGGTCATGATCCTGGAGTCCCACATCGGGCTCCCTGCTCAGCAGGGAGTCTGCTTCTCCCTCTGACCCTCCTCCCTCTCATGCTCTCTGTCTCTCATTCTCTCTCTCGCAAATAAATAAAATCTTAAAAAAAAAAAAGAAACCTAGTACATGTATTTTACCCTGTAGGTGAAGTTGTAAATCAAGAAAGACAACACATACATAAGGCACTCTTTTTTTTTTTTTTAAATCTGAAATCTAGATGGGGTTCTGCTATAGTGTTAGTAACTGCATATATCTCATGGAACATATTTACATTATTATGATCTAACTATATGTACTAATTTCAGCTTATTTCCTGCCATGTCAGAACAATTCTGTATCCACAAAAAAATGAGGGTATAGTCACTGGGTTTTCTCCACTTTTAAAGGTCATTATCAACTGCCAATTCATGGAACCATAGGATGTTTAAGCTGTCTGAGCCTTTACAGATATCGTCTAGGTTAATCCCCACATTATCCAGTTGAGGAAACTACAAAGACACAGCTAACCGGAAGTAGAAGCTGGACTAAATGTTTGACCCAGTAGTCTTCTATCTCAGTGTTCTCTAAATAAATTGATCCAGGAGACTGTAAAATAATGGGGTTTTGTTTTCATTTTTGTTCTGAGTACCAGGACTTCTGAGTAAATGGTTTATTTTACCTTTAGATCTCATATAATCATATAACACATAGATGGAGCAGGCTTGGAGTAAGGGTGGAAAATATGAGTTCTATTTTGGACATCTGCAGTGTGCGTGACTTCCAAACTGTGATATATATACTTCGTGAGGGTTGATGCTGTATCTGGGTTACCACTTTGGATATTTACAGTTTCTAGCACAGTACTCAGTATATAGTAGGCACTCAACAATTAGCATTTATCATTATTATTATTACCATACTAGTACTATTTAATAATATTATAATTACTATTATTATTACCTAAGCTCCAAGAAGACAGTGACAGTGTCTGCATTGGTGCTTAGAAGTGTGAGGAAATGAAGCAGGATGAATCAGTAGTAAGGCATGGCTGATTTATCTCTTTGGGCCATGAACTATCTCTGAAGTCCTTAGTGGATTATTACCTCATATTTCAAAAAGCTTTTATGTTGCCTTTTTCTGCCATTCATTCATTATTTCACAGAATATTTATGGTGTACCTACTATATATCATGTTCTGTGCCTAGGATTAGGGCTATAGGAGAGTATCAGGGATCTCAATATCTAGTAGGAAAGGCAAAAAGTGAAAATTTTAGGTTCCCCCAGCATAAGGATAGGATGAAAGCAATGTTACAGTATTACAGAAGAAGGAACAACTAAATCTATCTAAGGGGTTAGGGAAAGTTCCAGCACTGAGTAAGACTGGCACTGTTCTCCATATAACATTGCTCTCCTTGAAGTTCATGATCTTTCTCTTGATGTGAATAAATGCTATGCTTCATAGAAAAAGTTCTGGTCATCATTTTATTATGTTTTCTTTCAGCTTCTCATGAGTACTTGGTTTTAAGAATTCCTTTTTTTTTTTGTATTTTAACCATTTTTTCTATTTATATTCTCCATTTTCTACTTCTGTTCAGTTTAATCTCTAGGCCTGTAGTGAGGTTAATCATATTGAGAATTTGTAACATATAGGATAAGAAAATAAACTGCAAATACAACAAGTGTTTACTGTTCACTGTTGAACAGAGGCAACTGGTTGAATTTAAGTTGTCAGAAGAGATACCTGCTTCATGCATAAGAGAGGAAATAGTGCACAGAATGTCATAGGCAGTGGAATGAACCCAACTTTACGGATTCAAGTTTAGGCTTATAAAGTTACATTGAGGAACATGATAAAAAGATAAAAGACTTTCCTAACAAGAAATGTTTTGAGCAGCTAAACTTAGAATTGGTCAATAGTACTAGAAATTGAATGGTAAGTGAATTTCCAAAGAATTTCTCTGTAAGTTATGATTGTACTCCTAACCAAATAATGAATTTATATACCTTTCCTAAGTAGCCTAAGTCAACCACTGTCCTTTTGATTTGTGGTCACTGACAGAGCTCAGGCACTTTTAAATTCACCATCTAACACTGAGAGTTAGCTTTTTTCTCCTGAATTCCTTACAAACCAGTCAAACTCTCACCAGTGCCCCTACCTACCATCTGTACCAAGAATGCCCCAGATTAATGTTGAGGGTTTTGGTTGGTTTTTAATCAGTGACTGCATGAATGGAACAGACAGGCTGTGAAAATCACAGTAAATTTCAAGAAAGAATGCTAAAATGTATTTAAAAGAAAAAATACCCTGCTCTTCAGAACATGTTCTCAATGTAAGATGTTATTGTGAAATGAATTGAACATAGTAAACCATTTACAATTGGTTGGTCTGCCATTTAGATCAGTCTATACATTTGGGAAAGAATGGAAGTTCTGAAGTAGAAGCAGTTGATTTTATAAGCACTCTTGGTTACAATAGTAGAGTTTCAGCTATCCAGGCAAGTGCCTTCCTAGTATTTTGTTCAGATTTTCTATTTCTTCATGATTCAGTCTTTGTAGGTTATGTGTTTATTGAAATTTACACATTTCTTCTGCATTATCCAATTTGTTGGCATACAACTGTCCACAGTATTCTTTTTATAATCTTTTTTTTATTTTTGTTGCATCAGTTGCAATGTCCCCTCTTTCATTCCTGGTTTTAGTTATATGAGTCTTCTCTCTTTTTTCTTAGTTATTCTAGCTAAGAGTTTGCCAATTTTATCTTTAAAAAATGCTGTTTCATTGATTTTTTCCTATTGCTTGTCTATTTCCTATTTCATTTACCTTGGCTCTAATCTTTATTATTTCCTTTCTTCTGTTAGTTTGGGGTTCAATCTGTTCTTCTTTGTTATGTTGTTGATTTGGGATATTTTTTATCTTTATTATTATTTTTTAATTTGAATATAGTTGACACATGCTGTTGCATTAGTTTCAGGTGTATAACTTAGTGATCTGGCAAGTTTATACATTATGCTGTGTTCACTGCAAGTGTAGCTACCATCTGTCCCCATCATCCCTATTACAATATCATTGATTATATTCCTTATGTTCTGCCTTTTATTCCCAAGATTTACCCAAGATATTTATTTTTTAATGTATGCATTCATAGCTCTAAACCTCCCTCTTAGTGATGCTTTTGATGCATCCCATAATTTTTTGTATGCTGTATTTCCATTTTCATTTTTCATAAGGTATTTTTCAATTTCTCTTGTGATTTCTTCTTTGACCCATTGGCTGTATAAGAGCATATTGTTTAATTTTCATATATTTGTGGATTTTCTAGTTTTCCTTGTGCTACTGATTTCTAGTTTCATTCCATTGTGATCAAAAAAGGTACTATGATTTCAATCTTCATGGATTTTTTAAGATTTGTTTTTGTGGCCTAAACTATGTCTATCCTAAAGAATGTTCCATGTGCACTTGAGAAGATTGTATATTTTGCTGTTGTTAAGTAGAATGGTCTGTATATGTCTGTTAGGTCCAATTGGTCTATAGTGCTGTTCAAGTCCTCCATTCCTCGTTGATCTTCTGTCTGGTTGTTCTATCAATTATTGGAAATGAAACCTTGCAGTCCCTAGTATTATTGTGTTGCTATATGCTTCTTCCTTCAATTCTGTCAGTATTCTTCATATATTTAGGAGTTTTGAGATTTGGTGCATAAATATTAATAATTACTATATCTTCTTGGCAAATTGACCTTTTAATCATTATATAATGTCACTCTCTTTGTCTCTTGCGACAGTTGTGTTTTTTTTTTTTTTTTTTTTAGAGAGAGAGTGTGCGAGTGTGGAGGGGGTTGAGGGAGGGGCAGAGGGAAAGGGAGAGAGAATCTTAAGCAGGCTCCATGCCCAGCATGGAACCCGAAGCAGGGCTCAATCTCACAAGCCTGAGATCATGACCTGAGCTGAAATCAAAAGTCAGACAACTCTTGATTAACTGACTTAACCGACTGAGCCATCCAGGCACCTGGCAATTTTGATTTAAAGTCTAGTTTGTCTAATATTAATATAACCATGCCTGTTCTCTGTTGGTTACCATTTGCATGAAATATCTTTTTCCATCCTATCATGTTCAGCCTATGTGTGTCCTTAGACCTAACATGAGTCTCTTGTAGGCAGCATATTGTTGGATCCT
Source organism: Mirounga leonina (assembly GCF_011800145.1). Classification (NCBI taxonomy): domain Eukaryota; kingdom Metazoa; phylum Chordata; class Mammalia; order Carnivora; family Phocidae; genus Mirounga; species Mirounga leonina. Next base: position 1,508,062 of record NW_023270163.1, read on the forward strand.
GTTTTTCACGTATTCAGCCAATCTATGTCTTTTGATGGGGAGTTTAATCCACCTTAATTTAAAGTAAATGCTGATAAGGAAGGACTTAATTGCCATTTAAAAAATGTTTTCTTCATGTCTTGTGGCTTTTTTGGTCCCTTCTTTCCTCTCTTACTGCATTACCGTGTTTCTTTCTCTCTCTCTTTCTCTCTTTGGTAGTAATATGTGTGAGTCCCTTCTCATTTCCTTTTGTATATACTCTATAGATATTTTATCTGTGGTTACCACTGTAATTACATAAAACATCTTAAAGTTCTAGCATTCTATTATAAACTAATAACACCTTAACTTTAATTACATACAAAACCTCTAGTGCTTTTATAGAATCCCCCAACACTTTGTTATGGTCACAAATTATATCTATATATTCTATACCTTTTAACAGAGATTTATGATTTTTAATTTTTTTAAATTCTATACTTCAAAATTATAATAGTACAGGTTACTGTATTTGTCCATGTATTTACTTTTATGGAAGAACTTTATATTTTTCTATGGTTTTGTGCTGTTGTCCATTCATTTCAACATAAAGGATTCTCCTTACCATTTCTTGTAGAGCAGGTCTAATGGTAATGGACTTACTCAGTTTTTATCTGGGAAATCTTAATTACTTCTTCATTTTTGAAAGATGGTTTTGCCAGATATAGTATTCTTGGTTGTTAGTTTCTGTCAGATTTTAAATATGTCATCCCACTCCTTTCTGGAATGCAAAGCTTCTACTAAAAAATCCACTGAAAATCTTATTGAAGTTTCTTTGTCTGTGACAAATGGCTTTCTCTTGCTGCTTTCAAAATTCTTTGTGTTTGACTTTAGACAGCTTGATTATAATGGGCCCGGTATGGTTTTCTTTTAATTATTCTTTTTTTAAAGTTTTTATTTAAATTCCAGTTAGTTGGGGTACGTGGGTGGCTTAGTCAGTTGGGCAACCAACTCTTGATTTTGGCTTAGGTCATGATCTCAGGGTCATGAGATTGAGCCCTGTGTTGGGCTCTGTGCTCAGTGCAGAGTCTGCCTAAGGTTCTCTCCCTCCACCCCTCCCCTTTCTCTAAAATAAATAAATTCCAGTTAGTTAACATACAGTGAAATATTAGTTTCAGGTGTAGAATTTTGTGATTTAACACTTACATACCACAACTGGTGCTCATCACAAGTGCCCTCCCTAATATCCATCACCTGTTTAACCCCTCCCCCATCCACCTCTCCTCTGGTAACCATCAATTTTTTCTCTTTAATTGTCTGTTTCTTGGTTTTCCTCTCTCTTTTTCCCTCCATGTTCATTTGTTTGTTTCTTAAATTCACATATAAGTGAAATCATATTTGTGCTATTGTCCATTCATTTCAACATAAAAGACAAATTGTATTTATCTTTCTCTGACTGACTTACTTCACTTGGCATAATATTCTAGCCCCATCCATGTTGTTGCAAATGCCAAGATTTCATTCTTTTTTATGGCTGAGTAATATTCCACTGTATGTATATGTGTGTGTGTGTGTGTGTATCACATCTTCTTTATCCATTCATCAAAATAAAAAGCTTCTGCATAATGAGGGAAACAATCAACAAAGCTAAAAAGCCACCTACAGAATGGGAGAAGATATTTGCAAATGACATATCTGATAAAGGGTTAGTATCCAAAATAAATAAAGAACTTACAAGACTCAACACCCCAAAAAACAAATAATCCAGTTAAGAAATGGGCAGAAGACATGAATAGACATCTTTCCAAAGAAGACATACAGATGGCCAACAGACCCATGAAAAGATGGTCAACATCACTAATCATCGGGGAAATGCAAATCAAAACTACAATGAAATACACCTCATACCTGTCAGAATGACTAAAATTAACAACATAGGAAACAACAGGTGTTGAAGAGAATGCGGAGAAAGGGGAACCCTCATGCAGTGTTGGTGGGAGTGCAAACTGGTGCAGCCACTGTGGAAAACAGTATGAGGGTCCTCAAAAAGTTAAAAATAGAACTACCCTATGACCCAGCAATTGCACTACTAGGTATTTACTCAAAGATACAAGAATACTAAATCAAAGGGATATATGCACCCTGATGGTTATAGCAGCATTATCAACAAGAGCCAAATTATGGAAAGAGCCCAAATATCTTTTAATTTATTCTAGCTGGAGTTCTTTCAGCTTCTTGAATCTCTATGTCAATTCTTTTCCTCAGATTTGGGAAATTTTCAGTCATTATTTCTTCAAATAATCTCTCTGCTTTTTTCTCTTTCTCTTCTCCTGAGAGTTCCATAATGCAGATATTGATAACTTGATACTGTCCCATAAGTTCTTTAGCCTCTCCTCACTTTTCTCCATTCTATTTTCTTTTTGCTTCTTTGATTTGATGATTTCAAATAATCTCTGTTCAAGTTTGGTGATTCTTCCTTTTGCCTGATGAATTCTGATGTTGAACCCTACTAATGATTTTTTTCAGTTCAGTTACTGTATTTTTCAGCTTCAGAATTTCCATGTAATTTTTTACAGTTTTTACCTCTTGGTTGATATTCTCATTTTGTTTATGCATCATTTTTCTGAATTTGTTTTGTTGTCTGTGTTCTCTTTTTACCTCACTGAACATCTTTACAGGAGTTATATTAAATTCTTTGTCAGGCAGCTCATAGACCTGCATTTCTTTAGAGTCAGTTTCTGGAATTTTATTTTGGTCTTTTAGTTGGGCCATGTTTTCCTGTTTAAATTTATATGCTTTGTAATTTTTTGGCTGGGAACTTGGCATTTGAAAAAACAACCACCTCTCTCAGTCTTTGCCTCCTGACTTCATGCAAGGAAAGACATTCACCAATCTGTCTGGCTGGAGGTTTTAGGAACCTCCTGAACCTTTTCTTAACTCCTGCTTCCTCTAGCATCTGCCTGAAGAATTGCTGCTCACCTCTGTTTTCAGTGGCTTCCAAACTCTGGTACCAGTCTCATCAGTACTTCAAGTCAGGTGAAACACAAACCAGTCCCTTGAGCAAACCCCATACAAGACAGAACACTGGACACATGATCCATTTTTTGTTTGTTTGTTTCTCTCCTGTGGGAGAAGCCCTGGTATGGGGGTTTTCCTACTGGTTGCTCTGTGCTATGCTTCATAGAGAAAGGGGCATAAGCAGATGCACCAAGTGCTATGACTTTTCCTACTCCCTTCACTGGAATCCCTTATTTACAATGGCCTTGGATGCTGTAGTTTCTCAACTGTTGTCTAGAGTTCTCAGAAAGGTATTCTAGTCTCTATATTGTTGTTAACCTGGTATCTCTGGTGGGGGAAATAGGCCCTGCAGCTTCCTAATCTGCCATCTTGCTCTACTAGCAGGGTTTTAAACTTGGTTTTCTTTCACCCCAGAATCCACATTTCTATGTACTATGTAACCATGTCTCCTGTGTAAGATTTTATGTTCATCTCCATTTCAGTCCTAGATTTATATCCCTGCCCTCTCACTATAGTCACTCAAAAGTGAGTGCATTTTCAAGATTTTTATTTATTTATTTGAAAGAGAGAGAGAGAGCAAGAACAGGCTGGGGGGTTGTGTGGAGGAGAGGCAGAGGGAGAGAGAGCCTTAAAAAGACTCCATGGTGAGTGCAGAGCCTGATGCGGGGCTCGATCTCATAACCCTGAGATCATGACCTGAACTGAAACCAAGAGTCATCACTTAACTGACTGTGCCACCCACATGTCTCAAAGGTGAGTCCATTTTAGAAGTTTAAATGACTATACTGTCTCCAAATTTACCACAATTAAGTCTTATTTATAAGTAAAATTTCTGGTTAATAACACAACATTTTTAAGTGCTTATGTGTTATAAATTTTATTCAGTAAATATTATTTGATACTTACAATGATGTAGATGTTGATTTAGGAAGAGGATAAATGGATGATGACCTGGAATGACTTACAGGTTTGTGACCTATGCTGTGCTACCTAGAAGGTATTATAGCAGAGGTCTGGAAAAATTACTGGAGGTCCTCAGAAGATACAGTGATTGCATCTGCCTTGGGAACTAAGAAGTTCTTCACTCATGATAAGCCATTTGAACCATCGTTCTTAAAGCATAAATAGAAGTTAACGAAGTGGTTAATAAGTTATGGATATTTCTTGCAGAGAACAGTGTGGTTAAAGGTGGAGAGGGTTAAAAACAAATGGTGAGGCATTCACTGTAGTGGAGTGGAGGACAGGAAGGGCAAAGGGTGGATTTAGTAGAGGGTAGATTTTAAAGTGTTGAGATAAAGTGTTGAGATAACCTGGATCTCTTGCCTTGCCTTGGGGGTTGACCTTTCCTTGAGGTAGAAGGCTGTGCACTGCTCATCTTAGCACCTGAACAGCTGGAGTCCATGTGAGGCATTGCATAAGCTTCATACACCTATCCATGGGGTTTGGTTTGACCCCCAGAATCTTATCCAGAAGGACCCCAGATTAACTACACATATCTACTTGCTCTACAAAATCAATGTTGATCTAATCAATAAAGGTCTCCTTAGCACTAGGGATTTGCTCCCAAGGACAGGGCCAAGAGAAAACATCCTAAATGGAGAATCTCATAAAGATGAGGAATTCTCTAGGAGCCAATGTAACTTTTCATAACAACAGACATTGACTATAGGCTTTCATCATAGACCCAAAGTCCAAATTACCATGTATATGGGCTTAAGCAAGTTACTCTACCTCTCTGAGCCTCAGGTTCTTCATCTGAAAATTGCAGATAATAACAGTATCCTACCACAAAGTGTTGTGAGGATGAAATGAGACAATACATTAATGGGATTTGTATAATGTGGCTTATACTGCACAAAATAAAGTTTTCATTGCCCCTACCCCAGCCCACCCCACACTGAGTCATTTTGAAAATGCTAATCTATATTTTCTTGACACTGAATAATGTCTTCCTCTTCAATGCTTCTATAAGCAAACCTGAAAATGTCTGCAATAATGTCAATCTAGCTTTGATGGCCCTTGGCACTTCCTAAGATGGATCTGTAAAACATGACTGACCCAACCTTTACTTAGTTGCACATACCTCGCTGACCCTGCTGCTTGCCTTCCCCAACATGACTCGCCATAGTTGAGCATTTTTGTCACCATGAAATTCCAAGTTTCTATCCATGAAGTCCTGCTTTCCTGAGCTTCACCTGAATGAGTATAACAGGGAAGATACTCACTTTGAATTTTGATCCTCAAATACACCTTTCTTTTGTATAATGGTTTGACTTCTCTCTTTAGAAAAAGTCATTTGCCATATGTCCCAGAGGATGCTTCAGTACCTTAATTCATTGTCTTTTCTAGCTTCTTTCCTTTTCATGATGAGTGAGCCTCCACTGAACTATCTTTGAAATTCTACTTGTCAGGAATACAGCCAAAATATTGAAACAGATGTCAAAAATTATTTTCTCAACTTGGAATCATTAAATAGATCTCTATTCATAGACAATATTAAATATAATTACATGATGTAACTGAATTTTAGATCTAATGTTTTCTTTCCAAAACACCTGAAACAATGTTTTAATATAAGAGTTTCATTGCCCCAGTGTGTCTCTTACCCGTGAATGACTTCTCTTTTGTCTTCAATTACAAACTTTAAAGAAGTTTTTAACAAGGGAAGCTCTCTGAAGATATTAAAATTGTAGTCATCCCCTGATTTCTCAGCTCCTCCAAGAGGAGTCAGTACTATTAGTTCTAATTTCAAGATCAGGGGCACCTCCTTACCCAGCCTGCCTGATCCTGAGTTAATCCTGGTCAGACTGACATTAGATGTATAAGCATGACCCAACTCATTCAGAATCTGGAATCTGTCATGTTATCCAAGGCATGGCATGTTTTAGTGAGCCCTGTAGCTAGATCTGTGTTGTCTTTGAGTCACAAGCTTTCTTTAGTGCTCCCTTCACTGTTTTACTCATCCATCCATACAACTGGCCTTCAGGTTTTTGCTGTTTTTTTTAAACCTCCTCTCTTACCAGATATTTACTTTCTCCTGTGATAAAACCCCATCATACTGAGTGAATAAAGAAGATGTGATACACACACGCACACATATACATACAGTTGAATATTACTCAGCCCTCAAAAAGAATGAAATTTTGCCATTTGCAATAATGTGGGTGGAGCTAGAGTGTAGTATGCTAAGTGAAAAAAGTCAGAGAAAGATAAATACCATATGATTTCACTAATATGTAGAATTTAAGAAACAAAACAGATGAACAAAGGGGAAGGGGGGGAAAAGAGAGGGAGGCAAACCATAAGAGACTTTTAATGATAGAGAACAAACTGAGGGTTGATGGAAGGAAGTGGGTGGGTGGATGGGCTAGATGGGTGATGGGTATTAAGGAGGGCACTTGTTGGGATGAGCACTGGGTGTTATATGTAAGTGATGAGTCACTAAATTCTACTCCTAAAACCAATATTACACTATATGTCAACTAACTAGAATTTAAATAAAAACTTGAAACAAAGAAAACCATAAAATTCTATCAGATTGACTGAAGACCTGGCATCTTAGGTCTTGTAAGACACCTATCTCAAGGGACTGGATTAGGATCATCTGTGTGAGTTAGTACAAATGTAGAATATCACATAGGGAGGTTAAGGGCTTGGGCTACTGAACCATGGACCTTTGTATAAATCTTAGCTGCATAGCTTGGCACAAGTATTCTCTTGGAGCCCTGATTCCACAAGTAAAGTGAGATAATACTATCTATTCTCATAGGGTGGTTGTGAAGAATGAATGAGTTAATGAAGATAATGCACCTATAGCAGTACATGGCATTCAGCAAGTGCTCATTAATATGAACTACTAAAATTCACTGACTATACAGAACCATGGTATTTTCACATTTAAATTTGAGGATTACCTAGTACCTAAAATTTCTAGCTATCATGAACTCTTTACACCCTCTAGATTATATGTTCCCTACTTAGAACAAATTTGCATATGCTTTATTTGACTTTTTGACACAGGGATCCAACTAATACAGTATTTGTCTCTCTCCCAGCACCTGCTCTACACATATTATTCTACCTTTCCCCAGCATGAGAGCCCATGTTTCTCACCAAAGCCTACCTAAGTGTAACAGCTGTGGAACTGGTAATCATGGTGCTCAACCTGACAAAACATTGAAACACAGGACCCGTTTCACAGAGTATGTTCCTCAAATTATGCCTAGGTGAGAAACTAGTATACTTACATATGGGGATAGAGGATCTTTTGTGCTTTCTGAGCTGAATAAGACATGTAGCTGCTGCAATTCACTAAATATAACCTTTAAGACTTGTCAGTGAGCAAGGCAGAAAGCAAGTTATCCCTGCTGTACCTCCTTCCCAACATCCTATTAAAATATCAGAAAAGACACATAAAAACAGAAGATAGATTACAGACAAGAGCAGCCCATAAGGTGAAAGTTCCATCTTGGTGGAAGAGTCACTAAATGTATTTTTTGTGGGAAGTGATTAAAGGATGCATGGAAGAAGGGAAGAATAACATTTACCACATGCTGGGTTAACACAGACATTGCAGATGCAACTAATTGCTGCAGAACTATACAGAGAGACTACCCATCTCACACTGCTTACAACGGTCTCAGTTTAATACCCATTTTTCTGGTAAAGTATTAATATAGTGCCCCTTTCACTGTCAAAACAGTCCCAGTTTGGATGATATATAGTTTCTCTAGGACTACTGGTGCCTCAATAAAACATACAAAACTTATTAATGGCCTCTTAATATATATTTATACATATTTTAACAAGTTTACCTTAAAGTCACACAATTGCCCCCTCTAGTAACATGAAATTTTTTTGGCTCACCTGAAAACTATATACATTTTGGAGGATGCTCTCTCAATTTTGAACTAGCCAAGGTTTGTTTCCATTCTTACCAGCACTTTCTCAGACATTGAAACACCTCTAAAACAACATGGCAGGGAAAAAAAAGGCAGAGGAGGCATCACCACAGGAAAGAATTTTAATGCCTGAAAAGTGTTTTATTTTTCAGACAAATGGTGAAAAATTTAGACTTCATGCTTGTTTGCAAGAGCGAAGGAGAATATCTATGAAACAGGAATAAGAACAAAAAGAGAGATCAAGCTGAGAAAAAGGAAAATTTACAAATGTATGACTAAAATAAGCCAACGATGACATGTAAAAATAATTCAATACAGCAAAATAAAATTTTTCATTGGAGGTAATAATTGACAAATTGTGAAAGAAAATTCAATCAGTAAAGTAGAATAAGATTTAAAAATTGGTAATAACACAAAATCAATGTGATTTAGAGGACCAGAGAATTGTAGGTGTTCAGAGGAGAAACTAGAACAATAGGAACCCAAAGAGTAAAGATAGATAAAATAAAAGAAAATATTCCCTCACTGATAAACAGATGTGCATATACGGTTTGAAAGTACTCATAAATATTCAGGCAAAATTAATGAAAAGAAACTCATACCCTGGGATATCTTTGCAAAACCTGTAAATTTTAATATCATACTTATAAAGTCGCCTATCATCAAAGCAGGAAAAATGCTTACTGACAAATGCAGGAAAATCAACCTGAACAGTTTTCTACTCAGAAAAAAACTAAATACAAGAAGATGAAGAAACTCCTACCATATTTTGAGGGATAAAAAATTGTGACCTAAGGCTTGTACCCAACTGACCTGTGATATATGTGGGAAGAAAACAATGATGTTCTAAAGTAGTGGTACCACTATCCTGCCCTTTTTTCACCTTATAACACATACAGAAAAAGATGTTTTTATAGCATAATAAGGTAAGTAGACATGGCTGCTCACAACAAGAAACTACTTGTCTGAGGCTCTGGCTGACCCAAACTATGATCAACCACCCCAGAGTTGAAGGGGATCAATTCCTTAGCACACGTCACCCATTTTTGGTACAACCTTATGCTATGACACATGAGTTGGGAAGCTCTCTTCTCAGATGTACAAGGATTCACAAAACATAATTCTTTTCTCTCTTCAGTAGACACTACCTTAATTGTAACTCAACTGTAAGAAAGATGAAGGTGGGATCCACGAATGATAATATTTTGAAGAAGGTGACAGGAGGGGTATTAAAACCAACTAAATATAGGGCATTCGAAATGAACAGCTGCTAGAGATACAGGTGCTATATCAACTTCAAAAGCTTAAAACTGTTCTTGAAAATGATTTATATGACTACAAATTATACTTTTATTATTTTGGGTTTTTAAGAATATATTAACTTAAAACTGAAAGTGCCATGAACAAGACCAATGCTGCTAAAGCAAACGGACAGTTGTTAGCCCTTGTCTTTTTCCTTCTGTAGTATTTGTAACTGATTTTTAAAAACTTATGTTTTCAGAATTATATTTGTTATTAAACTATTTTAAAATATATACATAAGTGGGGGTGGGGGAATGGGTGAAATAGGTGATGGGGTTAAGGAGTGTACTTGTCTTGATGAGCACAGGGTGTTGTATGGAAGTGCTGAATCACTATATTGTATACCTGAAACTCATATAACACTGTATGTTAACTGACTGGAATTAAAATAAAAAACTTTAAAAAATAAAATTATAGTGAGTATAAACTCTCAAAAAATACATAAGTGTTTGAAATTAGAGATAAAAGGAAGCTCCTCCAACCTGCCCCCTAATTGTAATCCTCAAAGATAAGTACTACTAAAATTTTGTAGTTTATTCTTAAAAAGTCATCTATATTATGCCATATGACAATGTATTGTAAGTAACTGACAATTAGATTTTTTTATTGTAATGTAAGTGCTTGATGATAAGCTTTTGACTGCAGAGGCCTCCATTTTGACGCTATCTATCTGGGATAAACACATTGCCAACTACACAACTAGATAAAGAGCCAGGCCACCCCATCCTTGAAGTTTCCTCTTTAGAAAGCCCTGGCTGGCCTAGATAACTGACCTTTTCAGTGGCCTTGCTTTTCCTTTCCCACACTTCAATTTCTGCTTTTAAAATTCACCAATAAAGAGTGAACCTGCAAAACCCTAGGCTCCCACCCTCAACCTTAATAGAGGAAGAACATCAGGCCAGCATGATCTTTCTCCTTTTCTCTTCCCATGACCTCACTGTGTGGCCTCAGGCACGTCATGTACCCTTACAGGACTTGTGAGTAATAAACCTTGTATTTTCAAAGCTCCCTGATGGTTGTTGCTCAGGTATGTCTTGCAATCATAATACAAACCACAAGTGTCAGTCCAGCCACAACATTGGGTCCCGTTGGGGAAATGTCTGATGGAGGTCGCCACAAGGAGTACAGCCCAGGTGACTGTCCTAGGCATTCCTCGCCGATAGCATCACTATCGATAGGGTGAGACTGACACAAAACAGGCAGGTTAGATGACATGTAACATGTGTAATGCAATTTATTATTCATGTTATGTCATTTGACACATTTCAGATGACATGTTGCATATGCTGTGCAATTTTTTTTTCTACAAATATGGGATCATATGATATACATAACTTTTTGATTTTTTGTTTTTACTTAATATACATTGGACATATTTCTCATGTCATTTCCTGTATATCTCTCATCATTCCTTTCAATTGGTGCACAGTATTCCATAACACCAGTGTATTAGTATTTCCTAATTTACTTATCAAATACCTCATTGAGACTAGAATGTGTTCTACTTTTTACATTTTTAATAATGTAGTACTGAACATCCTTACAAATGCATCTTTATTTTTATATTTTTAATTTAAATTCAAATTAGTTAACATATAGAGTACTATTGGTTTCAGGAATAGAATTTAGTGATTCATCACTTACATATAACACCCAGTGCTCATCCCAACAAGTGCCCTCCTTAATGCCCATCACCCATTTTAGCCCATCCCCCCACCGATCTCCCCTCCAGCAACCCTCAGTTTGTTCTCTATAGTTAAGAGTCTCTTATGGTTTGCCTTCCTCTCTGTTTTTATTTTATTTTTCCTTCCCTTCCCCTATGTTCATCTGTTTTGTTTCTTAAATTTCACATATGAGTGAAATCATATGGTATTTATCCTTTTCTGACTGATTCATTTCACTTAGCATAATACATTCTAGTTCCATCTGTGTCATTGCAAATAGCAAGACTTCATTCTTTTTGATCACCAAGTAATATTCCATTATGTATATATACCACTTTTTCTTTATCCATTCATCAGTCGATGGACATTTGGTCTCTTTCCATAATTTGACTATTGTTGGTAGTGCTACTATAAACACTGGGGTGCATGTGCGCCTTTGAATAGGCATTTTTGAGTCCTTTGGATAAATACCTAGTAGGGCAATTGCTAGATCATACGGCCGTTCTATTTTTAATTTCTTGAGGAACCTCCAAACTGTTCTCTAGAGTGCAGCACCAGTTTGCATTCCCACCAACACTGCAAGAGGGTTCCCCTTGCTCCACATCCTCACCAACACCTGTTGATTCTTGTGTTGTTATTTTTAGCCATTCTGACAGGTGTGAGGTGGTATCACATTGTGGTTTTGATTTGTATTTCCCTGATATCGAGTAATGTTGAGCATCTTTTCATGTGTCTATTAGCCATCTGAATGTCTTCTTTGGAAAAGTGTCTATTCACGTTTTCTGCCCATTTCTTAACAGGATTATTTTTTGGGAGGTGTTGAGTTTGATAAGTTCTTTATCAATTTTGGATACTAGCCCTTTATCCTATATGTCATTTGCAAATATCTTCTCCCATTCCATCAGATGCCTTTTAGTTTTGTTGAATGTTTCCTTTGCTGTCCAGAAGCTTTTTATCTTGATGAAGTCCCAATAGCTCATTTTTGCTTTTGTTTCTCTTGCCTCAGGAGATGTGTCTAGTAAGAAGTTGCTGTGGCTGAGGTCAAAGAGGTTGCCACCTGCTTCCTCCTCTGGGATTTTGATAGTTTCACATTTAGGTCTTTCATCAATTTTGAATTTATTTTTGCATATGGTGAGAGAAAGTGATCTACTTTCGTTCTTCTCAATGTGGCTGTCCAATGTTCCCAACTCCATTTGTTGAAGACACTGTCTATTTTTCATTGGATATTCTTTCCTGCTTTGTTGAAAATTGGTTGGTCATACAGTTGTGGGTCCATTTCTGGGTTCTCTTTTCTGTTCCACTGATCTATGTGCCTGCTTTAGTGCCAATACCACCTGTCTTGATGATGACAGCTTTGTAATACAGCTTGAAGTCTTGAATTGTGATGCCTCCCGCTTTGCGTTTCTTTTTCAACATTCCTTTGGTTATTCTGGTTCCATACAAATTTTAAGATTATTTGTTCCAGCTCTGTGAATAAAGTTGATGGTATTTTGATAGGGATTGCACTGAATTATAGATTGCTCTAGGTAGCATAGGCATTTTAACAATATTTGTTCTTCCAATCCAAGAACATGGAATGTCTTTTCCATTTCTTTGTGTCTTCTTCAATTTCTCTCAGCAGTGTTCTATAGTTCTTGTTTTATTTTTTTAAAATTTTATTTTATTATGTTATGTTATGTTCTATAGTTTTTAGAGGACAGATCTTTTACCTCTTTGGTTAGGTTTATTCTTAGGTAATTTATGGTTTTTGGTGCAATTATAAATGGGATCGATTCCCTGATTTCTCTTTCTGCTGCTTCATAATTGGTGTATAGAAATGCAAGATTTCTGTACATTGATTTTATATCCTGCGACTTTGCTGAATTCATGTATCAGTTCTAGCAATTTTTCAGTTGAGTGTTTCAGGTTTTGTACATAGAGTATCATGTCGTCTGTGAAGAGTGGAAGTTTGATTTCTTCCTTCCCAATTTGGATTCCTTTTATTTCTTTTGTTGTCTGATTGCTGAGGCTAGGACTTCCAGCAGTATGTTGAACAACAGTGGTGAGAGTGGACATCCTTGTTGTGCTCCTGACCTTTGGGGAAAAGCTCTCAGTTTTTCCCCATGGAGGATGATATTAGCTGTGGGTCTTTCATATATGGCCTTTATGATGTTGAGGTATGCTCCTTCTATCCCTACTTTCTGGGGGGTTTTCATCAGGAAAGGATGCTGTAGTTTGTCAAATGTTTTTTTCTGTATCTACTGAGAGATCATATGATTCTTATCCTTTCTTTTATTAACGTGGTCTATCATGTTGATTGATTTGTGGATATTGAACCACCCCTGCAGCCCAGGAATAAATCCCACTTGGTCCGGGTGAATAATCCTTTTAATGTACTGTTGTATTCGATTAGCTAGTATCTTGAGAATTTTTGCATCCATGTTCTTCAGGGATATTGGCTTGGAATTCTCCTTCTTAGTGGGGTCTTTGTCTGGTTTTGGAATCAAGGTAATGCTGGTCTCATAGAATGAGTTTGGAAGCTTTCCTTCCATTTCTATTTCTTGAAACAGCTTCAGAAGTATAGGTATTAATTCTTCTTTAAATGTTCAGTAGAGTTCCCTGGGAAACCATGTGGCCCTGGACTTCTGTTTGTTGGGAGATTTTTGATTACTGATTCCCTTTCTTTACTGGTTATGGGTCTGTTCAAATTTTCTATTTCTTTCTGTTTCATTTTTTGTAGTTTACATGTTTCTAGGAATTCATCCATTTCTTCCCAATTGCCCAATTTGTTGGTATATAATTGCTCATAATATGCTCTTATACTTGTTTGTATTTCTGCAGTGTTGGTTCTGATCTCTCTTCTTTCACTTGATTTTATTTGGGTCCTTTTTCTTTTCTTTCTGGTAAGCCTGGCTAGGGGTTTATCAATTTTGTTAATTCCTTCAAAGAACCAGCTCCTAGTTTTGTTGATCTGCTTTCCTGTTTTTTTTTTTAATTTCTATATCATTTCTTTTTTCAATTTAAAGTCAATTAGCCAAGGTATAGTACATCATTAGTTTTTGATATAATGTTGATGATTCATTAGTTCAATAGAACACACAGTGCTCATCATATCACATTCCCTCTTTAATTCTCATCACCCAGTTGCCCCATTCCCTCACCAACCTCCCTTTCCACAACCCTCAGTTTGTTTCCCGGAGTCAAGAGTCTCATATAGTTTGTCTCCCTCTTTGATTTCTTCCTATTCAGTTTTCCCTCCCTTCCCCTATTGTCCTCTGCACTATTTCTTATGTTCCACATATGTGAAACCATATGATAATTGTGTTTCTCTGCTTGACTTATTTCACTTAGCATAATTCCCTCCAGTTCCATCCATGTCGATGTAAATGGTAGATATCCATCCTTTCTGGTGGCTGAGTAATATTCCTTTGTATATATGAACCACATCTTCTTTATCCATTCATCTGTTGAAGGACATCTCGCTCCTTCCACAGTTTGGCTATTCTGGAGCAGCAATGTATCATTTATTTCTGTTCTAATCTTTATTATTTCCCTTCTTCTGCTGGTTTTGGTCTTTATTTGCTGTACTTTTTCCAGTTCCTTTAGGTATAAATTTAGGCTGTGTATTTGAGATTTTCTTGCTTCTTTTTAAATTTTATTTTATTATGTTATGTTAATCACCATACGATACATCATTAGTTTTTGACGTAGTGATCAAGATTTTCTTGCTTCTTAAGGAAGGCCTGTATTGCTATATACTTCCTTCTTTTGATGACCTTTGCTGTGTCCTGAAGGTTTTGGACTGTCATGTGTTCATTTTCATTTGCTTCCATGTACTTTTTAAATTTCTTCTCTAATTTCCTGGTTGACCCACTCATTCTTTAGTAGGATGTTCTTTAACCTCTCCTTCCAAATTTCTTCTTGTGGCTGACTTCAAGTTTCATAGCATTGTGGTCTGAAAATGTATGTCATGATCTCAATCTTTTTGTACTGGTTGAGGCCTGATTCATGACCCAATATATGATCTATTCTGGAGAATTTTCCTTGTGCACTCAAAAAGAATATGTATTCTGCTGCTTTAGGATGAAATGTTCCTAATATGTCTGTTCAGTCCATCTGTTCCAGCATGTCATTTAAAGCCATTGTGTCCCTAGTGATCTTCCGCTTAGATGATCTGTCCATTGCTGGGAGTGAGGTGTTAAAGCCCCCTACTATTATTGTATTATTATGAATGAATTTCTTTAGGTTTGTTATTTTTGTTGGATTTTCTGTTTTAAAGATTTATTTATCTATTTTAGAGAGAGAGAGAGAGAGGGAAGGGAGAGAGACAGAGAGAGAGAGGAGAAGGGCAGAGGGAGAAAGTGCAAGTGAATCTCCAGCAGATTACCAGCTGAGTGCAGAGCCTGATGCAGGGCCCTATCCCATGACCCTGAGGACCATGACCTGAACCAAAATCAAGAGTCGGATGCCCAACTGACTGAGCCACACAGGCACCCCTCTTTAACTTTGTTATTAATTGATTTATACATTTGGCTTCTCCCAAGTTGGGGGCATAAAGATTTATAATTGTTAGATCTTCTTGTTGGTAGATACCTTTGTTATGATAGAGTGCCCTTCTTCATCTCTAATTACAGTCTTGGTTTAAAATCTAGTTTGTCTGATGTAAGTATGGCAACTCCAGCTTTCTTTTCATGTCCATTAGCATGATAGATGGTTATCCACCCCCTCACTTTTATTCTGGAGGTGTCTTTGGGTCTAAAATGAGTCTCTTGTAAGCAGCATATCAATGGGTCTTGTTTTTTTTTTTTTTTTTGAATCCACTGTGACACCCTATGTCTTTTGATTGGAGCATTGAGTCCATGTACATTCAGAATGATTATTGATAGTTATGAATTTGGTGCCACTGTCCTGCAAAGTTGCTGCTCCTATAGATTGTCTCTGTTCCTTTCTAGTCTTTGTTGCTTTTGGTCTCTCTTTCCCAATCAAAGGGTCCCCTTTATTATTTCTTGCAGTGCTGGTTATGTGTTCACGAACTCCTTTAGTTTTTGCTTGTCTTGGAGACTCTTTATCTCTCCTTCTATTCTGAATAACAGCCTGCTGGATAAAGTATTATTGACTGCATATTTTAAGTCTTTTATCTCTGTAGCCAGGGTTTCTCTGGAGTCTTCTATGCTTCTTTCAAGCCCAGGTAGTATTCTTATGACTTCTTCTAAATGCTTGTTTAGATATATTGGTTATATCTGTTTTGAGTAAATCTCTGGCTATGATTTCTTCTTGATCTTTCTTTTGGGGAAAATTCCTCCATCTGGTCATTATGTCTAGGTTTCTGTCTTTCACATATTATAAAACTTGTTATGTTTCTTGCTTCTGAGAGTAATACTATCTTAAGAAGGGGGCATACACTGTCCAGGGCCTGGTGCTTCAAGAGTGTTTCTAGTGTATGTTGTGTGCACTCTGCTGGTGTTTTGGCTGCTCTTTCCCACAGGTCAGTCCTCTATAGAGTTCCTCCTTGCTTATAGTGGTTTGCTTTGATTTGTTTGTTAAGGAAACAAGAAAAAAAGGAAAAGGAACAAAAGAAAAGAAAAACGGAAAAGGAAAAAAAAAACATACAAAGGACAAAGAAAAAAAACCTTAAGCCTGATTCCAAAGAAACAGAAAGAAACAAGGAATAAAGGGGGAACAAAGAAGCCTGATTCAAAAAAAGAGATAAGGAAACAAACAAACCAACAAAGGAACAAAACAAAGAACCATAAGCCTGACACCAAAGAAAAAGAAAAAAAGGAAGAAAAAAAGAGAAAAGAAAAGAACAGGAAAGGAAAGGGAAGGGAAGGGAAGGGAAGGGAAGGGAAGGGAAGGGAAGGGAAGGAAAGGGAAGAAAAGAAAGGAAAGCCTGGTACTATTTCCACCAGAACTGAAGTTGATGCTTTGGAGCACTCTATGATCAGTAGACTTGGTACATTCAGGGGACCTGTGTTGGTCTTCTGAGGGACTGTGCTGGCTCACAGTTACACCTGCCCTAATAAAGATGACCCTGCTGGGCACAGGGGGGCAGGGTTTGGTGTAAGAGACTCCAGCCTCCACTGGAGGTACTGTGTTTCTCTCTGAAGTCCCACCATGCTGGTGGGTGTGGCTGGAAGATGGCATCACCCCATCCTCTCATCCTGTCCCTGGGCAGGGGACCTCACAGCTGCTGCTGTTC
Source organism: Mirounga leonina (assembly GCF_011800145.1). Lineage (NCBI taxonomy): Eukaryota > Metazoa > Chordata > Mammalia > Carnivora > Phocidae > Mirounga > Mirounga leonina. Next base: position 1,525,083 of record NW_023270163.1, read on the forward strand.
AGGAGGCCCTCACAGAAAAGTGAGTAATTTCTCCTGTGTCCCAGGCTTTTGTTAGATCCCTGCCTTTAACTTGTGTGTGCTTGGCCCTCAGCTGCTCGGTGGTACATTTCTCCTGTGTATTATCTCTGGCTGGTGGCTAGGATCCAAAACTCCAAATCTTAAAGAGCCCTGCAAAGTGTGGACCCGCTCCCCCCACCCCAGATGAGAGCCTCCCAGTGTGCCTGGCACCATTCTGTCCCAGAAAAGCAGTCACACAGCCCGCACATGGTGGCTGGAGTCTATTGTCGTGCACAGTGAAAAGCTGCGACTGGGTTATCTGGCCTCTGCACTGCGCCTCCTGTCCCCTGCTGTTGAACGGCCACTCAATGGCTCCCGTCGGGTCTTTTGTCCCTGGAGAGGCAAAATAACCTCTCCTCTTCCAGGAGGGAGAGCAATCTCTTCCAGTACAACCCAGGGGATCCTCTTACCAGGGCATGTAGTGCAAACCCTACATGCTGTTCCCGCTCCTGCTGTCTCCCTCTGTCCCTGACTTCACCCTGTGAAAAGGGTTCCCTCCCATTCACAGCACCTTGGATGTTCTCTCCCCCGATTCACAGCTTTGAACCTCGCATCTGTCACGTTCTCTCCAATTGTGCAGATTGTTTTCTTAATCCTCAGACGATTTCCTAGTTGTTCCAAATGATTTGATGTTGATCTGTGTTCAAGAGATGAGGCAAGCTCAGTGTCCTCCTACTACTACTCAGCTATCTTAACTCCTATAAATGTGTCTTTAAATATTTGTGCATGCATTTCTATGTGATGTTTCTAAAAATAGAATTTCTGAGTTGGAGGTATGCTTTTAATGTTCAGAGTAATTGCTGTGTTGCCTTCTGAAAAGATATGACATTTTACAGTCAACCAACAATGACACAGTTTCCTCATATCCTTGTCAATAATGTAGTTTACCATCTTTTTCCTTTTTTCCTTTTTTCATATGTGATAGACAAAATACAGTGTACTTCATGGATTTTTACCACGTTAACCATCACTTATATGTTTATTAACTACTTGCCTTTCTTCTGTGCATATCTTTTTTTTTTTTTTAAGATTTTATTTTTTTATTTGACAGAGAGAGACAGCGAGAGAGGGAACACAAGCAGGGTGAGTGGGAGAGGGAGAAGCAGGCCTCCCAGTGAGCAGGGAGCCTGATGCAGGGCTCGATCCCAGGACCCTGGGACCATGACCCGAGCCGAAGGCAGACACTTAACGACTGAGCCACCCAGGCGCCCCTCTTCTGTGCATATCTTATTCCCATTGTTGGTCCTCCCTTTTTTCCTTCCCAATTTTATCTGTGTGTTTCCCTCACAAATTTGTAAGAGCTATTTGCATATTAACTGTAATAGTCCTCCATCTGTTAAAGAGTTACAATATTCCAAGACATAGTCTTAAAATGTTTGTCCTGCTTCTTGGTATATAAAAGTTTAAAATTTTTAAGCCACACTTATTATCAGTGTTTTCCTTTATGGCTCCTCTCCTATCTAGGAAGACCTTCCTCACTCTAAGATTGCTCCTTTAGTCTCATATCCTTTGTCACTCTATTGTGTGGCCTGTTTATGACTCTAATCCTTACTGATCCAAGTAAAGTTTAATCAGCTGAGTTCTTCAGCGTTCAAATATTCTCAGAAAAATGCCATTTTCCATGATCAAGATCTGGAAAAATATGTATTGTTTCTCACCTTTCTCTCTTATATCTAACTGTCTACCTTCCATTTTATTTCCTTTCTACTGTGATCTTTAATATGTATCTCACACTTACAGAAAGTGCTTGGTTTTCTTCCCAAATCTGCTCATCTGCCAGTCTTCCACATATAAGTAAATAACATCAATATCTACCTATTTCTCAGGCCAAAACCTAAGGGTCATTCATAACTTCTCTCTTTTCTTCCTGGATGATATCCAATCCATCAGCAATGATGCCAAATCTACCTCCAAAATAGATCCCTCTTTCTTCTTTCTTGGCGCTCTCCAACCCCTTCTCCAAACATCAGCCAGAGTGCTCTTTTGGAAATACATTTCATATTATATCATTCTCCTTTAACCTCCTATGGTGGCCCTTCCCAATTACCCTTTGGTTACACCTCAGATGTTATAAAAAAAACTTGCAAGGGCCATCATGATGTGGCTTCTGATTATATCTACAGTTTTATCCCTTACCTTTGGCTCCCTTCACATTTTATACTGATGAAAAACTCTAACCCTGCCCCTCCTCACATGGGCTTTATACATACTTTTATTTCTTCTTGAAGCATTTCCCCCTCCTCCTCCCATTCTTTTATGGCTCACTCTTAATTTTATTTCAGGTGTCAGTTTTTCCCCTTATGTTAGGAAGCCATTTCTGACTACTAGCCCCCAGATCACATTAGGTATCCCTACAATATGCTATAATTGGTACACCAACAATAGGGCTAAAATAGTTTGTTTACATGTGTAGGTCCTCTATTAGACTGTGAGTTCTGCAAGGCCAGCAATTCTGTCAGTTTTATTTATCTGTCTAGCACAGGGACGTCATTAATTTTTTTTTTTTTGAGTAGAGTTGACTCACAATGTTACATTAGTTTCAGGTGTACAACACAGTGATTTGACAACTCTATACATTATGCTATGCTCACTACAAGTGTAGCTACCCTTGGTCACCATACAATGCTATTACAATATAATTGCACAGGGACATCTTACCAAATCTCTTATGAATTAAATAATGGACTGGATAAGTGATTTTCAAACCAGATTCTTCAAAGTTCTAAAAGCTCCTTATGGATAACTTGAAGAAGGAGATATAAAGGAGAGGCAGTAATAGAAGGAGGGCTTCTGGAGCCTCAACCCCACTTCAAATGCAGAAGCTACACTTATACCAATACTGTATATGAAAACTTTTGCTTCTGATTTTGTTTGAGGAAAGATTTTGGTGGGAAAAAATGTTTGAGAAACAATTGAGGTCCATGATATTGAAGATCCCTGAAAGCTCTGAATCCTGTGATTTTGTGAAATTGCAATGAATTCAATGGCTAGAATAATATAAGATGAAGGAATTAGACTCTAGTCTACATACAAAGGGTCATCAAAAAGGTTTGTGCCAGACTTAGAACACTTTCAGACAATTCACCATCATTTACATTACTGTATGAGATAATCATTCAGTAAGCTATTTCTAGGAGGACACTTTTTTTTTTCCAAGAGTTCATATCCTGCTGCCTAGAAACAAATTACTATGTCATGCCTGCAGAATTAGAATACTATTTTACTCAAACTGTTCTTCAAACCCATGATAGTTTCATTCCATTTTAGTGAGTAACCCAAATAAACCCATAAAATCCATAGCCTTTCTTTTGCCAATGGGAACCTCTTGACTCAGGAAATGTGATTGAATATAAAAGGAAATATTCAGAGAGCAAAGACACAATTGCACAATTAATTAAATCATTTGCCTCTTGCCTCAGAAGTTAATGAGCATCCCAAGCAGGGATCACAAAACGAAAATTAGACATTTTAGAAGTGAGATAAATAGGTATTGTAATCTTGCTATTAAAAATTATTAAAGCTTTTAATACCATTCTATCACACACACAGAGACTTTTGTAATGTTTTCACATCATGAAGCATAGGATTCAAGAAGTGTCAGGGACTTTGAAGACGATATGGTACAAATTTTCTGCTCATCAGATGTGGAAAAGAAGCCCAGGGAATGGAAACAACTAACCTCAATCATTCAAGCAGTAGAAACAAGGCAAAGTCAGGGCTATGACTCTTTCTTTGATACTTAATTTCACTTTATTCATATTTTAAAAAATATGAGGCAGTGCAGCACAGTAGAAAGAATACAGGTTTTAGAGGAAGATAGATCTGGGTTTGAGTTCCAGTTAGATATTTTTCTAGTTTCTTAAACACCTTGGGCCTCAGTTTCCCCACCTAAAAAACATGGCAATATCAATTGTGGAAGATTATGCTTTTCAAATATGGCCACAATAACATCTCCCATTCTGCATGCTCTTCTATAATGTGACTTGAAGATTCCTACTCTCAGTAGGTGGATCTTTGTCCTATCCCCTCCAATCAGATTGGACTTATTACTGTTTTGAGCAGTAGAGGACAACTGAGTAAAGTTATATGACTTCTGATGCTGAAGCAGAAATGGCCCTGACCTTTCTACCAGCTTCTCTTGGGACACTTGGTTGGAGGAAGATAGCTGCCATGTATGAAGTCCAACTGCTCTGTGACTGCTATGGTGAACTGGTAGACAGTCCTAGCTGGGATTCCAGCCTACATCTACTGGACTCAATAGCCAGCATCTACTGCCAGCCATGTGAGCAAACCATTTTGAATGTTCAATCTAGTTGAACCTCCAAATGACCAAAGCCGCTGCTGACATCTGGCTACAGTGGCATGAGAAACCTGAAGAACTAGACAGTGAAGCCCTTCTTAAATTCCCAACTAGTTAAATCATGAACATAGTAAAAACATTTTTGTTTTACTCTAAATTTGGGGTCACTTGTTATGCAACAATAATCAGAATACATGCTATATAGGGACTAAAAGGTAAAGCAGATAGTGCAGTGCTCACCAAAACACACACAGCTAGTTATTAATGAATTTCATTAAAGATGTGGTCATTTTTTATATTAAGGCAATGACAATTTCTCATTATACCTAATTTAAGTTCAACTTCAGAAACATGCATAATTGCTTCAGGTTAATTTTGGGGCCCTCATATTTTTCACTTCATTCTCTTGCTCTAACATATACTCTTTTTAATTTTTTTAAATTTAAAAATAACTAATTAACATATAGTATATTATTAGTTTCAGAGGTAAAGTTTGGTGATCCATCAGTTGCATACAACACCCAGTGCTCATTACATCAAGTGCCCTCCTTATAAACTCTTAATTCTTTTCTTTCTCTAGGTCCTGTCCATTTAGACTTGCTTCTAAATAAATTATTTCAGTCTAAATAAATATGTATGCATATTATATTTAGATTGATACTATTACATAATAAATGTATGTGTGGCATTTTAAAAGTTCTCCCATGAAGATATGCATCTATTTATAAAATTCAGTATTCACTTATGCCAAACACGTATGCTTCTATGTAACCAATGTATGTAGACTATATGCTTAGAGCATGTAAATAAAGCCACACAATTTACAAGAATTGCATCTGATTACTTGTCCTTCTAATATGTGAAGAACATACATAACTATTCCCTAAATAATGGTGGGGGTATTTCCTGCATAATGAATGAGGTAGGACTCATGTTTGGGAAGGATGTTCATTAAACAAAAAAGAGTATCATCTTAAATGCAATAATATGGCTATTTGCCTGCATATCACAGTACCTGAAAATAGTCATATCTCCTCTCTAAATAATAGTCATGCAATGAAAACTGCTAAATGTCAGCATGAATCAAGGGGCTTAGAGCTAACTCAGTGTCCAGACAGAGTAATTTTCAATTTATTAGGTCCCTCTTCAGAAGCTATTGTTCATCCTTTCCACGTTTTTATATCTCCCATCACAGAACACATTATGTATAAGGAAAACTTTTATCTATTGCTGTGGATAGAAGGAAGGCAAGTTCCACCTTTGGAGGACACACTATGTACGAGGTATAACACCGTGCTGTTTCACACATCACTGATACTCTTTAATTCTCCTAGTATAGTTTTGTGAAGCTAGAGAACACTTGGATATATGTGTTTAATAGTAGTACAAATAAGCAATCATTCTCTTCATAGATTCATAAAATATTAGTCTTGGAAGAAATTTTAGAGATCATCCTGTCCAGAGATTTTAAGCCAGTTTGGCCTCAGTACTGGCAATATAGGTAACATATTATCACTAATATCACTAATGTTAATAACCAAAAATCTGAGGAGTGTAGAGTTGGGGTAGGAGCACGTGTAGTGAAAAATAAATCATCCAGGATTCTCCAATATGCTCCTTTGGATGCATATTCCCTACCTCTCCCACCCTTTACCTGCCATCCCCATTTGAGAATCATGAAGTAGTTGAATACTCTTTCATTACAAATGAAACAGTTACATTATGCCAACAGACAGGAAGTAATTTGGCCAAAGAACATACTGCAAGATAGTGTTAGATGCAGGTTTAGAACCCTTGTTATCTCTATGTTCTTTCTTCTGGGACACTGCTTACTTCTCTTCCAAAATGTGCACTAATGTGGTTATTTTCAAAAATGCTGCATTTGAGAACTGATCAGGCCATCCTTATATAAGCAGAACTTATTGTGTCCAGAATGCAAATTATGTGAGTGCAAGGACCTCAATGGTCTTCATATTTTAGTCAATGTCCCATTTGCAAGATAAAGCCCAGAACCCTGGTGTTGGAGTCATCATCTGTAATTCCAGGCAAATTAGAGAAACACCATGCATACTGATGACTCCCTCTGCAAAATTGAAGTTGATGGGGAATTTGGGACGGTCATAGCGATAGGAATTAAAATTATAACCTGAATTGCTATCTGAACATGAATCAAAGTATTCTACCACTTACAGAAATCACTTAATGGGTGTCCACTCCCTCAGAGATGTATTCTTTTTGCTCATTTTGTTGATTGATTTTTGGCCTGAATATAGATGTGGGAAGCAGATATACTTTATTTGATTCTGTAGCCCTTTGTATTCTTTTATTAATTCGTTATAGCAGAACATTCAATATATTTTAATGCAACCAGAATAGAAAATGAGCTCCTTCCAGTGGCTTATTTCACTTCTATAAATTGTTTTTATTAAATTAAATCACTGGACAACAAAACCATTTGATTTTCTATACTGATGGTGAATGCTGCAGTTTAGTGGTTCTCAAGGATCTTGGCATTCAACTTCAGGATAGATGTACCTTTTGCTAGGCAAAACCATATTCACCTTTGAGTTAAATGAGGTCCACCATCACAAACTATTTAGGTTCTTCATTCAAAGCAATTTAAAGGAATTAGTCAACACATTCATCCTAGTTCTCCCAGACTACAAGTCAAGACTGTTGGAAACTTACTGAAGAGTAGACGCTGTTCACTTACTCAGGCACAGGAAAGATTTGCTTTCCCTATGGCTTTAGTCTTTAATTTGCTTCTGTGTCCTCATGCTCCTAACCAATATCATTTACTAAACTCTGAGCTTGATCTCTACCCAGTGCAAAATACTACTCATTCTGTGCACTTGGCCCTACCTTCTTGCATACCATCCATCTCACCAAGAGTGACATTGTCTTCTCCAACAAATGCTAACTCTTCCTTCCTTATAATTCTAATTAAGTTTCCCTTGGACTGTAACATTTTCTTGCCTATGACTTTCCACTTTTCATCTCTATCACCATCTCTTAGCATATTTACTTGTGGAAAAAAAGACATTGTTTAAAACAAAAACAATGCTCTAAAGTAAAGCTTTTTCTTTAGTTATTTCTCTGTTGCTCACAGTTTGCAAACTTGCAAAGGTAATACTTTCCATTTAAAATTATGGCTAGAGATTGCATTGATTTCACTCTATTTAACTGAAATCAAATGATGCAATCTAGAAAGGGAGAGAGGGATTAGATAGAACTAGAATAGACCAGAGTAGACTAGAATCACAGGCCTGAGAGTGTGTGGGGGAAAATTCCTTTAAGTTCAATTGGAAAAAAAAGAAGCATAAGGTTCACTTAGCTTCTGTGACTGTGGCCTGGATAGAAGATTTTAGCCAATTGTTGTTGAATATCATCTATAAGAGAAAAAGTTTTGTCTGTAGCACCAAAGAGCCCTGGGGACCAACATGTTTTCCAGCAATATGGGTTTAAGAAGAACTAAAAATGTATGCTGTGGTGACACTATCATTTTGTTATAGAATAAATAAATGAAACAGTGGGAATGGATGCTAGAAGCATGCATACTTTATGAAATAAAATTATTACTCCATTTAAAAATTCAATTGTGATTGCAAATAGCTTGAGAATAAAGAGTAAATTTGCATAAACAGTTTAAAAAGGGATTCAGATTCCAGGTTTTGTTCTGTCAAATTGCACTAACCAATGTGATGACTGATTAGGAATCCAGTGTGTTCATACTGTGGCCTCAGAAGAATTATAGTAATATATTTAACCACTAAAAATAAATAGCATTACAGGTAACAAATACCATATAATTGATTATGCCAGAGATGATTTGCTGTGGCACGTAAAGCTGGCTTATATTAACATGTGTGTGGAATTGCCTCATCATCTTTATTCAAAAGTACATATCTTAACTGCAGGGAGATCTCAAACATTGCATGGTTTAAGTGCCATTGATACTTAAATGTCAGCTAAATGCTGATAACCTGTTTCTACATTCAAAATTAGCCCTGGGTCACATTTGTTATGTTTATTAGCTAACCCAAAATACCAAGTAACACTCCATTTGAATTTTTCTTTTCACATCTTTTGGAGCTAAATGCAAGGTGACTAGAACTGAGAGATGTCATTATCTATTCACAGAGTAGATGTGCCACTGTTTGCACAGACACACATTATGAGACACCATTCTCTTTTGTCTTGACCTGTCTCCTCCAACGCCTCACAGTTAGAGACAGTGATCCCTCCACCAACACAGTCCCTGAGCCAATCCTGCTGAGGGAAAGAGTAGCAAAAGAGCCACCACAAACTACCAAGTGGGGCCTAGAGCTACATATTTGCTCTTAATTTAGCAGGCAGGTGCTTGTGTACCTGTATGACCACCCTATTGGTGCACTCTCTGTGATGGGTAGTGTATTCCTCCAGCTTCTTTGACAAGACCTGCAATTCCCACTGGACAATTCTGAACCCTAGAGCCTGACATTTAATTTAGTTCTTGTTATCCTCCTCCTCGAGGGGTGGATTCTGCATACTACACCCTTGTTCCCCATCCTTTGCTCCATTCCTTAGACACTAGCTAGGATCTTGCTAGGAAAGAACTGAAACCACAATATTTGCTAAAACCAGCTCAAAACGATCTCATCCCTTTGGACTTTATACACTGGACAGTTTGGCCATGATTCTTACCACCTAGGCCTATATCGAGGTTCAACCCCTCTAAATTCCCTCCTTTCCTTTTCCCCACCAGCAAGCACCACCACTAAACCTTATCCCCTACTTGACAAAGTTAACCAAGAGATAATAACTACAGATATTAACAATGCAACAGCATTCCCCACTCTCAACATTTTCAGTAGTAATGAATCTCAGGTAAAATAAAAATAGTTGACATGATTCTTCATGGATTGATCATGCGGTCAGCATTTTCATACCTAGACAGTTGCATTTGTTCTACCCTGCACTGAGTCTGGTCACAACAAAACTTATTGAGAATGGAGGGTGAAGATCTTGATGTCTATGTCTAATACTCTGAACATGTCGGCCTCCCCTTCCTCCTGATCACTGCTTCTAATGCATTTTTATTCTGAGATACAATGCTTTGAAATAAACACTATGTTTAAAATGTCTGCTTTGTAATTAGGTAGTCACATACATGTAGTTGAAAACAAGATCATAATACTACACTCGGAAACATATAATTTAAACGAGTAAGAGGTTATGTATTCTAAGCAACCTTTTGTTTCTTGAACAACTATTTTTAGTATGCAAATATACAGATGTGCACACTTGTTGCTTTCTAATGAATAAGTTGTGTCAGATCTAACAAAAGCAATAACTGTTGTTTAGTTGTAATTTTAAAAAGAAATTTTCACTGCATCTTTTTTTGTGTTTTATTTATATGAGGCTTCTATTTTTTTGGTTACAGAATCTACACATATCAACATGAATACTGTAATATTAAAAAAAAAAGACTCTTAAGCCAATATGGCAGCAAATGTCTAAGTAATACTTGATGGTTTTAACTAGAATATTCACTGATTAGGCCAGATATTCAGCTCAGCTAAACCAAAACAAAAATCTTGCAGCTGATTATAAAAATTACTGTCAAATATTCTTGTCTTATCCAAATTGCTTACGGTACAAGAATCCAATGTTCCTTGTTAGGTTATATTTCTTAGCAAGGTTACATCAATACCAATTATGTGCTAAGATGTCAAGTGGCTTGTACAGGGTAACCTAACACCTTCATTAATATATTGCAAATTCTGTCATCTTGATATACAAATGCCTATGAAATAAAATGATAAATTGGAACCATTTCAATAGAACAAAAAAATTATAGCTCTATGGGAATTTTCTATGCATAACATTGAAGTTTAATGAGATATATGATAAAGTCATTATTTTGCTTATTTTCTAATGCTACTGTAGGCATACTTAAAATACCTATATTCAGGGGCGCCTGGGTGGCTCAGTCGTTAAGTGTCTGCCTTCGGTTTAGGTCATGATCCCAGGGTCCTGGGATCGAGCCCCACACTGGGCTCTCTGCTCGGCAGGAAGCCTGCTTCTCCCTCTCCCACTCCCCCTGCTTGTGTTCCCTCTCTCACTATCTCTCTCTCTGTCAAAGAAACAAAATCTTGGGCGCCTGGGTGGCTCAGTTGGTTAAGCGACTGCCTTCGGCTCAGGTCATGATCCTGGAGTCCCGGGATCGAGTCCCGCATCGGGCTCCCTGCTCGACAGGGAGTCTGCTTCTCCCTCTGACCCTCCCCCTCTCATGCTCTCTCTCTCTCATTCTCGCTCTCAAATAAATAAATAAATAAATCTTAAAAAAAAAAAAGAAACAAAATCTTAAATAAAATAAAATAAATAAAAATAAAATACCTATATTCAGCTGTATATGTGTGGATTCATATTATATATAAAACATGTTAAATATTCACACATATATATATGAATATATATATTCTATACATATATACATATATACTACATACATAATTTGGGAGGCACAGAATATTTAATTATTTGAAGGTATACCACATATTTGTGGGCATATCACATATTTTAGTTCATATAATCTCATATAATTATATGAGACCAAGGAGATCATTCTTTTTTTACCAATAGGAACGCCAAGACTCCAAAGCCCAGGATCTTTCCACTGCATTATCCATCAGGAAATCCTCTATCAGTTATTTCAATTTTTACCATCCAACTAAGAGACCCCTTATAAATTTGTTTTCATTGCAGAAACTCTGTAGTTGATTTGATGGATATTATCAGCCAAAGTAGATTTTTACTTAGGGGCACTCTTTAGTATAGGATTTATTAGGTAATAGGTAGGATGGCAAGTGGAGAGAGGATGATGAGTAGAGGAGAAACTATATAGGATAATGCATGCTGATTGCAAAAAATAAAAAGGAATGGGTAAGTATATAAGAGTCAACGTGAGAGGAAAACATCAGAACTGAGAGAAATTCTTCCTAGTAGAAAGGCAATGGAGATGAATATCGTTGCATCTCACACTTTTGGACTAAGATGGCATTTAAGTAGTAGTGTACCACTAAACTTCCCCTAAAATACACATAATAACTAAAAAAAAACCAAAAAAACAAAAAAACAAAAAAACAAAAAACCTCCATTAAAAAGAGTCTACCATCTATTGTCCTAATTTAAGAGAATTTTCTATTAACTTCAAGACTCACAGCACTGAGTGAAGACTCACAATCAATTAATATAACTTATACACCCCTGTATAAAGGAAATCTGAAAGCCTGCAAGAAAGATGCTTGGCCCTTCTCCCTCTGCCAGTCCTGTAACTGAGATATCCAGGGTTTGTACCAACCAGAAACCTGTACAACCATCTCTCTCTATATATAGTATTGTTTTTATTTTTTACAGCAATCTTAATGGGGTAAAATGTATTTACCTATGATAAAATGAACCCATTTTACTATGCTGTTAGATCAGTTTTGACAGGCACATACACTTCCATAACCATCCCCACAATCAAGATACAGAACATTTCTATTGCTAGAAAAGTTCCCCATGCCTGTATCTAGTCATTATCGACCTCCTCCCATAGGCAATTATTGATCTGATATTTATCAACCAAGTTGAGTTTGCCTGTTTTTAAATTCCATATGAATGATATTATGCAGTAAGTGCTCTCTGTATCTGGCTTCTTAAGCTCAGTATAATTTTTCTGAGATTCATCTATGCTTATGTATGTATCAGTAGTTCATTTTCTTTGCATAGTAGTATTAATTGTATCAACATATTAAAACATTTATCTGTTGTGGAAATTATTATTTTTTTCAATATACAGCGATTAAAAAAACTGCTATAAAATCTGTGAACAAGTCTTTGTATAAACATATGCTTTCATTTCTTTTGGGTAAATACCTGGGCAAGGTCCCTTTGAAGATTGTTTTTAAGCCTTCTAGAACAACTTCTATAGTTGCCTTTACTCTAAGCCTAGCATATCCCTGCTATTGAAGAGCAACTCTTCTGAGATTTCTACTAAATGTGTTATATGTCCAGTGAAGTCTCTCCACTCTGGCTGGTCAAAACTTGAATGGACTCCAGTCCTGTGTGAACTCTTACAATTGTTCACCTTATAGCATCCCAGTATTACATTGCTTAATCTTGGAAAGTTTTATCCCATGTACGTGCAACTTTATATTCAGCAATATACCCATGGGGACCCAATGCAGACATCTGGAGCTCTTTGTCTATACAGAGCCTCTTTCCAAGACTCTGCCCTACATATTTTAGCTACGTTGGCCTCTTTTAACTCTAATATCTGCCTTAAATAAACAAAACCTCTGTGTTATGCATTGGTTCCCCATTCCTGCACAATAGAGCAGAAGGTGTCTCTGGGCAGAAAGACTGGGTGATCATAAATTTTCCCTCCTTTGTTTTCCTTCTCTCAGGTATCATTGTCATGATCTGCATGTTTTTCAATAGCTGAAAACAGATGTTTCATATATTTTGTCCATGTTTCCACTTGTTTCCAGTTCAATGCAAGTCAGATTTCAGACACTTTGTGATGATTGAAAGGCAATGTTCATGGATATGGCTTTTGAAGGTGGTCCAAAGTACTATGCCCTTCCCCTCGGATCTTTGGTTATTCCCCACACAGTGAGATAGAATCATTCACACACAAGACAGAGCAGGAGATTGAGGGGAGTGATAACTATTTATTGCTTCTGGAGGAGGATAATAACCACCTATAAATTTCTAATGGATGGGGTAGAAAGAGAAAGAATCCTGATTTCATCACATATTGGGGACCTTTGGGTTGCATGTGCTTCTTTGGTTTAGTACGCTAAAGAGAGAAATGGTGGCAATGAGTAAATATTTCAACTGAATTCCAATGAGACATACTAGAAGAATATTCACTGAAAATTGGGCCAACTCTTGTGCACATCCATCTGTCCTCTAGCCATAAATATGCCAATGGTATTCTACCAACACCCAAGTGGAGGGTTTTCCAGGTGTAAATTTTAGGTCTGATTATTGTAGCTAAGTATTTGGTCAAGTAACGACATGCTCTATTGTGACTTTAATGCAAATGTTTTTACTCTAGTATTTTGAGATTCATTATTCTGCTGATTTGCTGCTTTCACATGATACCATGAACTTTACAGTTTAATATTTCTGTTGTGATTATCTGGCAACACTATTCATATGGAAAGAGAGTGAGGCCATGAAAGAGAATACACCACACACTCTATTTGTTGATAAGCATGGTATCTGCATTGATATGTTCTTGTTTCACATTGAATAAATAGAAAGAAAGCTACTTTGGGTCTCTGATAAAACAAAATAGAAACAAAGAAATGGAATTTCATCTTCATGGTCCACTATGCTTCTGAAAATCATTTAATACATGATTAGAAGTAAAATACTTCAAAAATTTATTAGAGACAATACTATCAAAATGTCAGTTCTTAACAACTTGATCTATAGATTTAGTGCAACCCTAATCAAACTCCTAGTGATTTATTTTCTGGATATTGACAAAATAATTCTAAAATATATATGGAGGAGAAAAAGGACCAGAATACTCTAACACAATATTGAAAAAGAATAAACTTAGAGGACTGACACTTCCCACCTCAAGACTTACTATGAAGCTATAATAATAAAGACAGTGTGGAACTGGTGAAAGAATAGACAAATACATCAATGCAACAGAATAGAGAGCCCAGAAATACACCCACATAAATACAGTCAACTGACCTTTGTCAAAGGAACAAAGGCAATGCAATGAAGCAGACAATCTTTTCAACAAATGGTGCTGGAACAACTGGACATCCACATGAAAAAAAATGAATCTAGACACAGATCTTATATCCTTCACAAAAATTGACTCATAATGAATCATATATGGATCTAAATGTGAAATACGAAACTATAAAACTCTTGGAAGATAACATAAGAGAAAACCTAGGATAATCTGGATATGATGACGGTTTCTTAAATACAACACCAAAAGAATATCTATAAAATAAATAATTGATAAGATAAACTCATCAAAATTAAATATTCCTGCTCTGCAAAATGCAACATCAAGAGAATGAGAAGACAAGTCACAAACTGGGAGTACATATTTGCTTACAACACATCTGATAAAGGACTGTTATCCAAAATATACAAAGAACTCTTCAACAATAAGAAAATTAAAAACCCAATTAAAAATGAGTCAAAGATCTTAAAAGGCACTTTATCAAAGAAGACATACAGATGGCAAATAAGCACATGTAAAGATGCTCCACATCATATGCCATCAGGGAATGCAAATTAAAACAACAATAAGATTTCATTCTACACCTACTAGAATGGCCAAAATACTGATACCAAGTGTTGGTGAGAATGTGGAACAACAGAAATTCTCTTTGCTCGTGGAAATGCAAAATGGTATAGCTGCTTTGGAAGAGCGTTTGGCGCCTTCTACTAAACATATTCTTACCATATGTTCCAGCAATTACACTCCTCAGTATTTACTCAAAGGAGTTGAAAACTTCTGTCCACACAAAAACCTGCACATGAATGCTTACAGAAGCTTTACTCATAACTGTCAAAACTTGGAAGCAACCAAGATATCCTTCAGTAGGTAAATGGGTAAATAAACTGTGGTACATCCAGACAAGGGAATATCATTCAGTGCTAAAGGAAATGAGCTATCAAGCATTGAAAAGATATGGAGGAAACCTAAGCCTTTATTAGTAAGTGAAAGAAGCCAATCTGCAAAGACTACATACTATATGATTCCAACTATGAGATTCTGGAAAAGGCAAAACTTTGTAGACAGTAAAAAGATCCATCATTGCCTGGGGTTGTGGTGGAAATAGGTATGATTTGGAGGAGCACAGATGATTTTCAGAGCAGTAAAACTATTCTTTATGATATATAATGCTGGATTCATGTCATTATACATTTACTAAAACTCATAGAATGTACATCAACAATAGTGAATTCTAATATAAACGATCAACTTTGGGTAATGATGATGTGTCAGTATAGATTCATTGATTTTGACAAGTGTACCACTCTGGTCCATGATGTTGATAGTGGGGAATACAGTGAGTATATGGTGCCAGGGGTTATACATGAAATTTATTTATTTTTGGTACAGAAAGAGCCCAAATGCCCATCAACTGATGAATGGATAAAGAAGATATAATGGAATATTATTCAGCCATCAAAAAGAATGAAATCTTGCCATTTGCAATGACATGGATGGAGCTAGAGAATATTATGCTAAGTGAAATAAATCAAAGAAAGACAAATACCATATAATTTCATTCATATGTGGAAATTAAGAAACAAAACAAATGAACATAGGGGAAAAAAAAGAGAGGCAAACCAGAAAACAGACTCTCAACTATAGAGAACAAACTGAAGGCTACTGGTGGGGAGGTGGGCAGTGGGATATGTTACATGGGTGATGGGTATTAACAAGGGCAGTTGGGGCACCTGGGTGGCTCAGTCGGTTGGGCATCCAACTCTTGATTTTGGGTCAGGTCATGATCTCAGGGTTGTGAGATCAAGACCTATGTTGGGCTCCATGCTCAGCAGGGAGTCTTCTGGAGAGTCTCTCTCTCCCTCTCCCTTTGCTCCTCCCTCTGCTCTCTTTCTATAAATAAATAAATAAATAAGTAATTAAATAAATAAATAAATAAATAAATAAATAAATAAAATCTTTAAAAAAAAGGAGGGCACTTGTGATGAACACTGGGTATTATATGTAAGTGATGAATAGCTAGTCTAGAGCTGAAACTCATGTTACACTGTATGTTAACTAACTGGAATTTAAATAAAAACTTGAAAAGAGAAAAAAAAGAAATCTCTTTAATTTTGGCTCAATTTTGCTGTGAACATAAAACTGCTCTAAAAAAAGTCTATGTGAATAAAATGGATTCATATTCAAGATCAAAACATAACCTCTGTATTTTGTATCCTTTGGGTAAATACCGAGTAGTGCAATTGCTGGATTATAGGGTAGTTCTACTTTTAACGTTTTGAGGAACCTCCATACTATTCTCCAGAGAGGTTGCACCAGTTTGGAAGGATACAAAAATACAGATTTGAAGGGGTACATACACCCTGATGTTTATAGCAGCATTATCAACAATGGCCAAACTATGGAAAGAGCCCAAGTGTCTATTGACTGATGAACAGATAAGGAAGATGTGGTGTATATAAACAATGGAACATTACTCAGCCATCAAAAAGAATGAAATCTTGCCATTTTCAATGGCATGAATGGATCTAGAGTGTATTATGCTAAGTGAAATAAGTCAGTCAGAAAAAGACAAATACCATATGATTTCACTCATATGTAGAATTTAAGAAACAAAACAGATGAACATATGGGAGGGGGAAAAGAGAGGGAAGCAAACCATAAGAGAGTCTTAACTATAGAGAACAAACTTAGGGTTGATGGAGGGACATGGGTGGGGGATGGGCTACATGGTTGATGGGTATTGAGGAGGGCATGTGTTATGATGAGCACTGGGTATTATATGTAAGTGATGAATCACTAAATTCTATTCCTGAAACCAACATTACACTATATGTTAACTAACTAGAATTTAAATTAAAATTGGGAAGAAAAAAAAACCACATCAATATATTTTAAAAAACACAAAATAAGAAGCTCATGTACATTCTCTCATCAAATTGTAAGAAAGTTAGAAATCAATGTTAAATCATATTTAAAGCCAATTACTTATAAAATTAAAAAGAAAACTCCCCTCAAACTCCAAGTCAAAAGACAATTGAAAGATATTTAATACATGTATAAAATAATAAAATCCTATATATCAAAGCTCAATGAATATGGCCAACATAACAGAGGAAGGAAGATTCACAGCTATATATGTTTGCATTATTAAATAAGAAATAATGAAGGTAAATTAGCTCAATATTCAATCAAGAATTTTGATTTTGATGAAAGGAACTTAGGCAGTAAGTTGATAAACACATCTTGAATATAATTTGTTGAAAGCATTAATATACAGTCATCTGACAAAATCAAGAAAAAAGAGTGAACATACAAAGAAGTAGCAGCAGCAGCAAAAGAAAGTAGTGTGCTAACCACTTTATAAACACTGTCATTTCGTGCTCACATCATAACTCCAAAATTGGTTATATTATGCTCATGTTATAGAGGAGATGAATACAGACCAGAAAGGGTGCATGATTTTACAAGGATCGCACAGCAAGAGAGCCAGTGATTCAAATCTATCTAACTATAGTGCCCATACTCCATTTAAAAAAAAGATTTTTATTTATTTATTTGAGAGAGAGCAAGAGTGAGAGAGTGCATGAGCAGGGGGAGGGGCAGAAGAAAAGGGACAAGCAGACTCCCCTCTGAGTGCAGAGCCCAACATAGGGCTTGATCCCAGGACCCTGAGATCATGACCCGAGCCGAAGTCAGAGGCTTAACTGACTAAGCCACCCAGGCACCCTGAGCCCATACTCTTAACTGTATTATAAACATTTTCAGATGTAGTGACAAGTGTTATGACAATGCATTTGAAAACCTCAATAAAATACTATCTTCTGAGGAAATTACCAACTTTTCCTAAATTCAAAAGCTGACAGAATTAATAACTGTGGTAAAAACTGAAAGAAAAAGCAACAACAAAGAAACATTCCCCAGTACTTCTGAGTATGTGGCTTAAGAGGTGCATTCTTTCAAGCATTAGATATGGAATCATTTCCATCCCTTTTACCTGCCTAAAAACACTGAAGCAAAGAAAGTACCTGAATTGCTTTGTTCCTTAAATTTAGAGGGATTCTTTATCTATACAAGTAAATTGTAAAATATTGTAGAATACTTAAATTTCACAGAAAAAAATGTCCTCTTTTATCATCATATTACTCTAAACATGCTTTCTAGACATACCTTGTTACTCTAAGTAAACCTTTTATTGGAATCTGCCATTTTGTTGGGTATATGAACTTGCTAATGATTGTACTGTGCATTTACATGCATAAACTGGTAGAAATATGTATTTTTTGTATATGTATTTGTTTACATTGTGCTCCATGGATCATTATGCAACTTACTGTAGTCAGTGATAATGTAGAAAACTTTCCATTTTGTCACCTATATACCTTGTTTTATTTTAATTTATATTTTAACTATTGCAGCATATTTCATAGTGCAGCTGTACCAGAGATTATCCCATGCCAATGGGTATTTGTATTATTTCCAATATTTCAGTATCTCAATGTAATAATAAACATCTATATCTGCATCTAGATCTGTATCTAATGTATAATACACACATACCAGCATCTAGTGTATTTCCAGGCTAGGATGTGTGAAGTAGAAAGGAGTAGTAGAAAGTAGTAGAATATAACATTTATATTTTAACTGTCTCCCAAAGTGTCAATAATAATTTACACCATCATTTAAAAAGAGAACCCCATTCTCCTCACTTTGGTCAAGACTTAACATTACTGAATTTTTAAAGAATTGTCAATCTGTTAGGTGAAAAATGGCACTTGATTATTTTTGTTTGTTTTTTAGTTTTCACTTCTTGGATTACCAGTGAGATTGATCATCTTTTCAATTTTCCCTGTGGCAAACTCTCTGCTCCAATCCCTTGCCGTTTTTTCTATTTAATATTTATACTTTTCTTATTGATTTTTTAGATAAAATTTATGCATTATTAATGTTGTTACCTTTTATATATGTTGGAAATATTTTCTTTCATTCTTTTTTTAATTTTGCTTTCTGGTGTTCTTGTCATATACAGAGTAGATTGTATTTAATCTTCACATATCAAATTTAACAACATTGATCATCACAAGTTTGCCTTCTGAGTCATGCTTATGAAAGCTTCAGCATCCAACATTAGAAACATATTCTCATTAATGTGTCATTCAGAGAAAGTGATTAAATTGATCCAAAAAATGGTTTTTATAAACATGTCATCCTTCGTATTGATCAATTATACTTTTGGTACCATGAGATGTGTGTTAGTTGATATTTTTAAATTTATCCTAAATGTTTCTTACAATATGATTTAACAATGTTTGAGTAACTGTGTATAATTAATGTTGGTGTTTGTGTTTTGAGTATATGTGCATGCATTTGTGTGTGCACAGTAATCAATTTATTTTAGGTTGTACTGAAGTTTTCAACTTCTGTTACCATCAAATGAGTATAAAGGGGAAAAAAAACTATATGATCCTGTTGTCAACCAACAGGGAGAGGAAGTACATGAGAGCAAGAATGAGAGATATAGATGATAGGAAACATATACTGTTATGTTATAGGTAAATAATTATGCTGGTTTTAATTTCATGTGATGATTTGACTTCATTAAAATACATCACATTTTGTTGCTCAAAAAAAAAAAAGAGAAACGTTGTCTCCACATTTTCTGATAACACTTCTGTACCCTCCTTTTAATGTTAAATATTTTATCTACACTCCTTTGCAGAAGTAATGGAATAATTGTACCCATGTATACTTGTCCTGGCACTGCAGAGCCCTCACTTTGGGGATCTGGCCTCTGCAGTCCTTGGCTTTTAGAGGTCTGAAAATAGGCTCATTCAGGAAATTGGGTGAGAGATAATGACTTTTTATAGGGAAGAATACCTTTAGATTCATGAATATCCATCCTTAAGTTTTCAATTTATGTTTTTTTTTTTTTCAATTTATGTTCTTGATTGAGGATTGACACCTGTTTTGGCTGCCATCAAGTCTGCCTTTAAAGATGTTACACTCTAGCTGTCTGTATAACTTTCTACAGAGTAGGATCCTGTGCCTGCAACTGCAATATGGTCACTTATGAGCACTACATCCACCTTGCTTCTGAGGCTAAGCAAAATCATGTGACCTCTATTTTTTCAGGATTCTATCATCCCATTGAGCCCAGTTTTGGAACAGCAACTCCTGTCATTAGTCTTGGCCTACAGATATCACCCCCACTGAACTTCACAGTGATGCTAGTACCTCTTTCATTGATGCTTTCCTTATTGTTTTGGTAAGTGATCTACCCCCAGGTTCCCAGTGGGACAATCGTTTGATATGTTTTCCTGCCTTGCAGAAGAAAGGTAAGGTAGTCTATCTGGAATGTCTACTTCTCTGAAACTTTTAATCCCTCCTTTCATGTCTACTATGGCAATTCTGGAATTTCAGCCTCACTTCTTACAGAGCAATTTTTTTGTTTTGTTTTCAGAGAGCCTTCCCAAAAATGCTTCTGCACACTGTCCTGAAATTCTTACATGGATCTTAAATCTTATAACATGGAAGAGTATCCTCAAATTGACAAACTCTTATCTGACTTTAGGTTCTACTCCTCTCATCCAGCAGACTCAGAATCCAGTCCTGTGCATCCTCTTCAGCTCTTGACTGTAATAAGAATAATTCCTAAGTGCTGAGGTATTTATATAAATCATATAATCCTCAAAATAAACTCTGTGAAACAGTCATAATTTCCCATTATACAGATGAATATACTAAAGCATAAAAGGATCAGATAGCTGGTACAAGGTCACCCCTTGAGTAAGTGATGGGTTTGTTTCATTCCAAAAGTCATATTCTCAATCATACTCCTCTTTGATTCAGGAAACCAGCTCAGAAGTAGTGGATTTGGGCAGAAGGATAGTTTCTTGACTCTTTTTTTTTTATTATTATGTTGTTAATCACCATACATTACATCATTAGTTTTTGATGTAGTGTTCCATGATTCATTGTTTGCGTATAACACCCAGTGCTCTATGCAGAACGTGCCCTCTTTAATACCGATCACCAGAGTAACCCATCCCCCCACCCCCCTCCCCTCCAGAACCCCCAGTTTGTTTCTCAGAGTCCATAGTCTCTCATGGTTCGTCTCCCCCTCTGATTTCCCCCCCTTCATCCTTCCCCTCCTGCTATCTTCTTCTTCTTCTTCTTCTTTTTTTTAATAACATATACTGTATTATTTGTTTCAGAGGTACAGGTCTGTGATTCAACAGTCTTACACAATTCACAGTGCTCACCATAGCACATACCTTCCCCAATGTCTATCACCCTCTTTAGTATAATTTTCTAGTCACTATAGCATTGATATGGGAAACAAAGGCGGAAGAAAAGGTATTAAGTTTCCTTACTACCTATAGACCATTGACAAGTCTTTGAAACAGGCAGGGTGACATTTCTCTAGGGACTCAATTGCCTCAATGTTGACACTTTGCTAAGGGCAAAAGGAAATCTTAGCCTGACCCCCAGGATCCTGTGAGTCTACTTTAACATATAAAAATTCCTTTGGAAACTTCCTTTATCTCTACCCCCCACCCAAGATATATGTTGACAATCATCCCTCAAGCATATAACCCACCGATATACATCTGAAGGGTCTCATGACTAAAGTAATAAATGACTTTTTACCAACAATAGCTAGCCCCGTAAAGGTCCTGGAAAACTTGCTTCCAAATTCCTTAGAAACTGATGGTATTCCTAAACCCTCCCAACTTGAAAGTATATAATGGGCCTCATGACCCCAGGGCAGCTCCTTCTGCCCAGGGTTCTGTCCCTGTGCTTTAATAAAACCACTTTTTTGCACCAAAAACGTCTCAAGAATTCTCCCTTGGTCATCAGCTTTGAACCCTAACGTCTTTCCTACATCAGCATCACTTTAACCATTCAATTATGAAGATTTTAACAATCAAGTTAAGCCTCAATGAATGAATCCTTGCATATACTGTGCTGTGAGAAGCAAAGTTTTGTGAATGGAAAAAAATTCCTAGATAATGTAATCGTAGATAATGTAACCCTCCTTTTAATGTTAAATATTTTATCTATGCTCCTTTGCACAAGTAATAGAATAATTGTATCCATGTATACTTGTCCTGGCAAATGTAATAACTATACATTAGTTAGTATAAGTATAATGTAATAACTATAACTGAAGTTCATACAGGAAAAGTTATGTGGAAGGACATCTGTTAAATTATCAACTGTGCCACCAATCATAGCTTTTCCCCAAGCATGTTGCATACAGATTTACCCTTCAGAGGGTGGACTATTTCAAATTATGTCTATGAAAGAGCCAAAATAGGTAGCTATCAAGGACTCATACAGTTGAATGGGGAACAAAATCTATAACTTAAAGACCCAGAAGCCTCATTTTTATAAGCAGTAAAATACAAAGGTCAGAAGCATAATTTATCCTTAACTTTTTCTTCCAGTATAATTTACACTAGAATTATGTTAACACTTGTGGCTTTTGGGCAATCAAGGTCACCTTAGCTACCAATGCAATTTGAAAAAACTGTTATTTGGCAAACTAGACTTGGAAACCTCACACACAACCAGTCTTTATAAAGTGCATCCAATCAGACAAAAGTGAAAGACATGGAAGTCCACCTTGAGTAAAAGACCCAATACTCTCATAGACATATGCCTCCCAAAGCTTTCAAAATAACTAGAGACAGCACAAAACCATTTGTATGAGAAAACATTTATTCTAAGCTTACTATAATCAGCAATTGGTATAGCTGAAAAGGGAAAGGGATACTTTCAAATGTTCCATTTAATACCATATAACTCTGGGGGCACCTGGGTGGCTCAGTCATTAAGCATCTGCCTTCGGCTCAGGTCATGGTCCTGGGGTCCTGGGATCAAGCCCCGCATTGGGCTCCCTGCTCGCGGGGAAGCCTGCTTCTCCCTCTCCCACTCCCCCTGCTTGTGTTCGGGCTCTCCGATATCTATCCCTCTCTGTCAGATAAATAAAATCTTTAAAAAAATACCATAACTCTGCATATCCACAATAAGTCTGGTCTTGAATATAGTTGCAAAGTAAAAGGGGAATTTTAACCACATGCCAGAGCAGAAACAGACTTCAGGTAGGAATACTTGGACTCTGGCACTTGCTCTGCCACTAATATGGTGTGTGACATTGGAAAAGCCACTTTTACTTTTCAGAGCTTATTTTATTCATCAGTAAAATGAAATGATCTCAAGAGGCTTTTCAAACTCTACAAAACTATGACTGCAAATAAATAACTTTGTTGTTTTTAACATACTAATATTTTCACAATGTCTCTAAAGTGGTTGACTGAAATACTGCCTTTTCAGATGGCTCTTGTAGAGATCCTGTTTAAGGAGAGGTTCCTCAAAGAAGGGAGTATTATCCCACTTTCTCACAAGTGGGAGAAAGTTCAGAACATGCTAATTGGGCAAGCTTGAAATTCCAAAGATCTGCAAATGGAACAGGTGCAAATGTAACTGGTGATAATTGATGGCTAATTATGCAAGCAATAACACACCCCAGGGTATGGGCTTGTCTGCCAATACATACATGCCTTGGGTGTGAGTTTATTAGTAGGCAAACACACACCCTGGAGGTTGTATTGTGCAGACAAAATGCTTTTGAAAACACAACATGGTTTCAAAGGGAGTATAAGACTCTGAAAATATATTAGCACATAAAATAATTCAACTAGAACCAAGTCAACTGGCCTAGTTCAGAAGAACATTTCCTCACATACCCCCCTTTGACCCCTCACTCAGTACTTATCATTCTGACCCCTTGTCCCTACACCAGCTAAATTCAAAAAAGCTATTTGGAAAAATATCAAATGCCTTCATTTGCTTTTTTTTTTTTAAGATTTTATTTATTTATTTGAGAGAGAGAGACTGAGAGAGAGAGAGAGCATGAAAGGGGGGAGGGTCAGAGGGAGAAGCAGACTCCCTGCTGAGCAGGGAGCCCAATGCGGGACTTGATCCAGGGACTCCAGGATCATGACCTGAGCCGAAGGCAGTCGCCCAACCTACTGAGCCACCCAGGCGCCCCATTTGCTTTTAACTAGCATTTAGTAAGAACTCATAGGGTAAGGCCAGGAAAATACTGTATCATAAAGGATCAAGTATATTTGACCACTCTGTAGTAAATGGTTTTCTAGTCTCTTTATTCTGATGATGGAGCATAGGCCCCAGGAATTGATATTTAATGATGACAGCCAGAAACGCAATGCCCTTTACTGAGAAGAAAATTATGAAAGGGCAAGATTATTAAGTTTTTGTTGCCACCTGCGCAGATTTCACAGGTAGAACAGTTTTCCCAACTGAGTATTAGGGAAGAACTGGTCAGATATGAACTACTGGGGACCATTGGTGTATGGCTCCATATTCAGATTACAGCCAGAACCCTGTCATTTCTCACCATCTCCACTGTTATGACCCTAATCCAAGTCACCATCATCTCTAATCTGCACTACTGCATAACCATATAATTGCTTTCAACCTTATCCCATTTCAGTCTGTTCTCAACACATTATCCAAGGTGATTCTGTCAAAATAGAAGTCAGATCAGGCCACTCCTCTGCTGCTCAAGATGCTCTGAGGGTTCCCATCTCACTCAACGTGAACACTCAAGCCTTATAATGGCTATAAGCCAAAGATATGGCCTCCACTGTCCTCTCTGACCTCTGTTCTTCCCTACTGTTTTTGTCTTTCACTCTGTTCCAGCCAGGCTGGCCTCTTTCCTGTTCTTTGAAAGTACTCATCATATAGGCACCTCAGAGAGACTTTAAACTTGTTGTTTCTTCTGTCAGAACACTCTTCCCTCAGATGTCTAAATGGCATATTCTCAGTGAAGTTTTCCCCAACCATCCCACCATCTATCTAAAATAAAATTGTAAACTATTCCACATTCCCTACCCATTTTTCTGCATTATTATTTCCCATAGTACTTGTGAACTTCTAATACATAATTTTGTTTTTGTTTTTATCTCTTTCTCCCCACCAGAATGTAAGCTCCAGGAAAGCACAGATTTTGTGTTTGGTTGATTGATATAAATCCAACACAATTGCACAGAGCCTAGTATATTGAGTGTTGTTAATAAATATTTGTGAATTAACAATTGAAATGAGAATACTATCAGCCAAGATTCTAGTAGTAGTAGTAGAGGTTAAATATTAAGACCTAGGATGAGAGCACTGGTCAAAACTTTAAAAATTTCTTGTGTTTGTCAGAACCATCAGGTTCACAAGAATGTACAGATTTTGTTCTAAGAGACTGGATATGAACATAAGATGAAGCCAATTTTCCAGCTATATGGTCGACCTTGGGTTTCAGTGCTTCTGAGATTTCAACAGAGACCTCATAAAGAACAAAAACCGTGGCCTAGCATGCTCAGAGTAATGACGTCAGCTTATCCCAAGTGAAACATTTTCTATCTAATAATTACATTAAGTTGAATCAAATTAAATTGATATTTGACAATTTTTAACCTAAAAAATGGAGATTTCATGTTTCGAACTGATACTTCCCAAATGACTTGAATCACTTATTTTGCAACCTTTCCAAATAGAGTGCTCTTATTGGAAAGATTACCAGCCACCCTGGAAGAAACTGTCCTATCTCATGCCCACTTTTGGTTATTTTCAACTCTGGCTGCCTTCAACTTATATACTACTCCTATCAGATATATCCAGAAAATATGTTAATTTCACTCAAAACACAAAATAAAATTCACTGCTACCAGCCAATTTTCTTAGAAAGCAGTTGAATTCGTAAGGCTCTTTCTGGTACAAATGATAGAGGCAAAGCATAATAGATTCTTAACTATAGGGAACAAACTGAGCATTGCTGGAGGGGAGGTGGGTGAGGGTATGGGGTAATTGGATGATGGGCATTAAGGAAGGCACTTGATGTAATGAGCACTGGGTGTTATTGGCAACTGATGAATCACTAAATTCTACCCCTGAAGCTAATAATACACTATATGTTAACTAAATTGAATTTAAATAAAAAATTTACAAAAGAAACCCAATTCAAAATGCTTACACAAAAATGTGGATTTATTGGCTCATAAACTGAGAAGTACACAAATTGAGATGCTGAGTCTAGAGGCTCAAATCCTTCTGTCTCACCATCTCTTTGTTTTGCTTGGCGGTCTTCTAATAGATGTGCTTTACATGTGATGGGTAAGATGGCTATAGATATCTCTAGTCTCATACTCTCCTTAATCTGGTGAAAAAAATTTCTTTATTCCAATTTTTGCACTTTGGGGAAGATACTGATGAGCTCTCCATCAGTCCAGTATCTACTGTTGGACCAAGATTGTACCCAAGAATGGAATATAATGATTTGTTCAGCCTGGGTCATATGTTATCATAGGGATGGGAGTTCATGGGATGTGTATGGATCAATGTAATTGACAATTCTACTAGGACCTCAAGTAGTATGAGGTCCTCATACTCAAATATAACTCTTATCAAAAGAGAGGATAAGGATAATATACAGGGAGGGCAATGATAATCACCCTAAGTCCATGTTTGTGTATATATTTGGTACAAAAATTCAAGGAGTCTTCTTGAAAACTCCCTGGCACATATTTCAGGCCTAACAATGATAACCACATAAAACTCATCTTTTTTTCTAGGATTTAGCTTTGCATTATGGCACTATCAACCCAGAGGCATCCCCATGACTCTTAGGGACATAGGCTGATTTCTGAAGAGGGAAGTTTTGTGGTATTAGGTGAGTCTCTTTGGAGTCAATGGGGAGGCATCTAGCTTCTCTTGTACTGATGGATATTGTTTCTTTTAAAAAGTAATAATAAGTAGAAAGATATAATTATGGACTCATAAGAAAGCAAAACATTACCAAGGATCAAGTAAACTCTAGAAGGTAGTCTACAATAGGTTTAATTTTTTAATATCATTAGGGGAAATTTAAAGCAATAATGCTAAATTTCCTGGAGGGCTTAGGTGATCAAGTTCTTCAAGAAGTGAAACTACTTAAAGAACTGTGTCCCAGACAGACAATATAATAAAGATCTTAGGTGTAAAGTCATGTGTAGAGAACACTTGGGCTAGCCTAGAGATTCTCCACCCAGTTGGGAAGTTATGTTTGCTAATTTGTTTTACTATCTCAAATCCTAGGATTCATCCCAGACCAGATGTTCTTAAATTTTTGTGCAGATTAAAATAATGAATGACAAGCGAGCTCTGTCTGATGATATGGGGTTTCTCCAAACACAGAAAGGATGATCAGATTCAGGGAAGCTTGTGAGTATGACAAGCATGGTTAATAGTGATAGTATCACCATTAATGGTGTTACATGAATCATAATCATTAATTTTCCCAGATATTATGTCATAAAGGTTTCTATATCTAGACTCTCACACAGCATATAGACACTGTCACAGAGACATGTCCAGGAAATCAAATCTAATTCAAAGTTTCTTAATGTTATGTTGAGAAAGAATATATTTTCTTTCCTTTTTATTATTTGTCAAAATTTATATAACAGGCAAAAACTACTTGGTTGACATAAAATACAAATATTGCTTAATCCTGCCATGGATCATTTAGAGATAGTTATACCTACTGGAAGGAGGCACAGGTGGTAGCTTTCTTCCACAATAATATACCATTTCATTTCACCAAGCAATTGGCAACTGCCTCTGCCAGATTCTACTCCACACTAAATGACAGTCAGAAATACAAAAGCATTGGCATGAGGTTTCATATTTCACCACAGAATAAGAATAATCTTGTTATTTAATTTGAAATTAGTTAAGTCTTTTCTATATTCTTTCATGTCTTTTTTTCCTGTCACAGACTCATTGTCAATAAGTTGGCTGTAACAGGAAACACCCAAGTGGATGCTAATATATTGCCATAGGTAACAACAATGAAAAGTGTAATATCTTTTACCATATAGGATGCTATTCTCATTCCAGCTAGTGACAAGAAACAATTGCTACTATATCAACTGTGTTTCAAACCTTAATGTAACTCCCAGGAAACTTGAATGTGCACTTTTTTCTTCCAGAAAGGTGCAATGTGAACTTTTCTGATCAGATTATGTCATTGAAAACTCAGCTGGGTTTAGCAATGGGCAAAAAAAATAAAATAAAATAACATTTAAGCATAAAGCATAACTTTTATCTTTATGGTAATAAAGCAGTCTGACAAATCCTGTATATAACATGTTGTAAAATGTCTTCCTGGGGCAGTCAACTATCTCATTTCCCACTAGTACAGGACACTTCTCCTGATATAAAGCTGACAATAGGGCTGAATAAGGAATTGACTAAGATGTTCATTTACATAGAGTTAAGGATGGTTTAGTCCAGGGTAGAAAATATGAGCAAATGGAAGCTGTATCAGATTGTAGATAGATAGGCTAACTGAATAATCAACATAAAGGAGCCAGACAGAGAGGAAGAGTAGTAGGGAAAATATAGATACAGAGGAGTACTCAAGAGAGCAAAAGCTTGGAGATGATTAGAGACAGAGGAAGGAGAAATCCTTATGCCCTGTGAGAAGATATTGCAGTTAATTTTCAATGGGTTCCTGGGGCCTCAGGTACTGGAAAGAGTAAGCCACTGAAAGTGCTACTGTAGATAATTAATCTACATTAATTATCCTAACTCAACACCCTCCAAAAGATATTTATTAAGCACTCTCTGTGTATAGAGTGCTACATTAGACCCACATCTTCCTGGCAGTAGTTTACGTCAGAGAAAGTGATTGCTTTCATTGTCCATGTCCCCTCTAGGTGATTGGTAACAGCTACCTGGAGCTCTGTGTGGATGAAGATTCTGATAGTATATCTGGGCTCAGCAGGAATGACTGCCCCAATGTCTGTCACACCCGCTTTATAGGATTTTTGGTGAGGAATAAATGAGATAGCCTATCTAAAAAGCTTAGCATAAGGCCTGAAACAGAGTGAACTATGTGAATAAGATGCCCTTTAGTAGAAAGTATTGCAAAACTCAAATCAAATATATTTAAAGAATAAAGAAAACTGGCTCATTAACTGAAGGGTCCAAAGGTTGGATATGTTTCAAAGTTTCAACCACAGATTCATGATGCTATCAGTGGCTCTATTTCTCTATGATTATCACAGCTCTACTCTCCTACCTAGGCTAGATTCTTCCCCAGACTGGCTCCCTTCATGGTAGCAAAATAGCTCAGCAATTCCAGGCCTCACATCCACACATCAAATAACTCAACCCAGCAGCCCATACTGGAGTAAGCTTCTATAGAACAAATGGAGAATGGATGTTTGGGTTTTAGCTACAAATATCTATTTCATAAACACTCAATAAAGGTAAACTATTATAAATATTCTTAGTAAGATGGGTGACTGGTAGCTTTTGTGTTACAGGTTTGCTAAGTGTTGTTTCATCCATTTAGTATTACATTTGTCCAGCTTATATTTTAATAAAGAAGTCAAAACTAGTCATAGAGTAAATCAACTGATCAACAAGTTCTAATAGCGAGGCTGATTACTTTGCACAAATCTAACCTTGGAAAACTCAAGATTGTTTGTCCAATACATCTACCCAGAGGAACACTGGTCAAAACCAGTTACATATCACTGGGTTTCTAGCCATGTGCCCGATCTTCTTAGAGGAGGAGATCAGAGTTTTTGCACACTCTACCAACCCTGATTCCACTATTTCCTGACCATTATACTTGCTGATGGCTCATTTCATAGGTCATTCTTTCCTCTGGCCCTAAGGTTAGATGTGATTCACTCCCTATCTAGGGCTAGTAGAAAGCTGCCGGGAATGGCCAGCAATCCCTGTACCGATGGATGAAAGATTACTCCAAGCTTTGCCGTGAAAGAGAGGAGAAGGCAAGAGGGTCAACGCTCAGAGATGAAGTCCCTTTGCTCTTCTTTGCTCCTGCTTTTATTGGTCCTTCAGGATATCCTTATCACTGTTTCTCAAGCAGTGATGTGTGACAAGGGATCTTATTGAAACTGAGAGGATTTATGGGAAAGATAAGATATGCTAATCTGCGTGGTCTACTAAACATAGCCTAAAGGACAATGCGTACATCTCTTAGATGACAGGGCGGCTGTTTGGGCTAAGAGAGCTTGGGGCAGGTAACTCCCAGCGGCATTCCAATGGCAGAGTGGTCACGCAGGGCTTGGCATTCCAAAGGCCCCTGCCCTTCTCTGAAACCTTCCCTGCCCTCAGCTGCCTCCCCGTGTTACATTTTAGCAAAGTATTATGGCTGATTTCATGCTCTAGATTAACTTCAACAGAAAGCCTAAAAATAGTTGTGCACCAATCAAACCCTCATCTACTTACCCCTGCCTATGTACCAGGTATTGTATTCAGATCCTGAGAAACTCTCCAGGATGTGATGAATGCTATTATACAGATATAACCAAGGTCCTAAATGATTACAGTAGAAGTAACTTTCTTTGCCTGGAGCAGTAAGGAAAGTTCCCTAAGAAGAGGCAGGCTTTGAGATCAATCTTTGGGTTCAGAAGTCTTTGAGATCAGTCTTTGGGTTCATTTTTTTGAGTGGGCCAATAGTTAAAGGAACATGATCCTACGATAAACTACACATGTGTTACCAAATCCACCAAAAAGATTTTTGAACAACTTGGAATTCCTTACTTCTTTTTTTAAAAAAACACATTTTACTTATTTATTATTTATTTATTTATTTATTTATTTGAGAGAGAGAGAGAGAGAGAGAGAGAGAGAGAGAGAGAGGCTGAGTGGGAGGGAGAGGGAGAGAGAATCTGAAGCAGACTGGCCACATTCTTAAAAGTGGGCAAAGAATCAGAAGCAAGATCATGTCCACCTTACTCCCTTTGTCCTTGAATGCTGTTAGAGGAAAAAGGTGATTTGGTTTTGTTTTATAATTAACAGAAAAGCAAAAACTTTACCTCCTTCATGACTTTATTTCCCTTACAGATAAACATTAAGGATAATCTATTTGTACTTCATCATTTCATATATGGAGAAACTAAGGTTCATGTTTCCTATTTTACCTATGAGTCAATGATCTTTCTACAATAATTATCTCAACTGAATACATTTCAACAGATACTTTAAAAACATCCTATAGGTATACAGTGCAGCACTAGACCCAGGGCTTTCAGGCAACTTACAAGTACTTGTTTCTTTTTATCTCTCTTTCTTCCCAGCACCTAGCACAGTATCTTACACATAGCAATACATGTTTTTTGAAATGATGAATTTCAGTGTGAAGTTTGTGCACAGCTAAATATATGAGAAAAAAAAGAAAAATTGTTAAATGCACCAACACATTCTCCTTTGCTTATTGCATCCTAACTAATACAACTGTAAGTTCCAAATCATCTCTTTTTGTCAACAAATATTTAGTTAGAGCTAATTATCCAAAAGAAAAGAAAGCTGTCAGAGAAATTTTAAGAATACACTGAGAGGGAGTTTATGTCAAGATGTAATTTATCATCTTGTGTGAGTATGGCAAAAGATGCATTAAAAAAAGACTTAAAAGCTTTAAAGAACATATACAGGTGCTTTAAGAAAGAGAGGTGAGGGAAAATTTCTATCAACACACCTCTTATATTTTAAGTATGCATTTCATGGTGTTAACATTTTATGTTGCTGGCTAGTTGTTTAGCTCACTCAAAATTGTAAATGGTATAGTGTAGAGACAAAGAGAGAAAGTAAGATCAAAAGCATAAGGACATTAAAGATCTGCTGTTTCAATACATTCATTATGATATACTCCAATATGCTATTACAATCTCAATAGATGTCAATGAGGCTTCCATTATCATCAACATGAGTGGTCACACTGGCTCTCTCAAATCCATTATCTCTAATGTTAAAGAGTCTAATCTGTATTTCTTCATAGCTGAGGCACCTCACAACAAAACTTATGCTTTTGTTTTTTGACTATGATTTTGCTATTGTATCAAGTTGTACAGGTACAATCCTAGCAGCTTTTCAATGTCAACTAGCAGACATCTTGGCTCTGTCTCACATTTTCTACCCACTAACTTCAGCTACTGTTATGACCTGAATGTTTGTGTCTTCCCCAAATTCATATGTTAAAGTTCTAACGCTGATATGAAGATATTTAGAGATGGGTACTTTGGAAAGTAATAGCTTTGGATGAGGTCTTGAGGGCCAGGCCCTCATAGTGGGATTAGTGTCCTTATAGCAACAAGAAGAGAGACCAGAGCTCATTTTCTCTCTCTCCTCGCCCTATGAGGGCACAGTGAGAAGGTAGCAGTCTCCAAACCAGGCAAAGGCCGCTCAGTAGCAATCAGATTTGCTGGCACTGTGATCTTGGAATTCCCAGCCTCCAGAACTATGAGAAATAAATTCCTGTTGTTTAAGACACTCAGTCTATGGTAATTAGTTACAGCAGCCCAAGCTAAGACAGCTACACAACTGGTATTTTCTTCTGGGATGTATATGCCCATAAATTTGTGCATATATGTATGTGTGCTTGTGGGAGATATTTCATTTTGCAATGAATGTTACAGAAAGTCTTCTATCTGCAAAATAGCAGTATATGATGAATAAAATGTCTTAGAATTGCCTGCAGTATGGACACTTTTGCTACAGTCAAATGTAAGCAAATCAGTAGGAGATATTTAATGTTATTTAAGAAAGCAGTTTTTATTTTTTTAAACTATTTAATATTTTTCTTCAACCAGAATACATTTGGAACTCCAATATATCAAATGGATTAAAGTAAAGACCTTCTAGCCTGCACCTTTTACTTTACAGATGAGGAAACTACTAAAGAGAGGATAAGATTTATTTAATTCCATGCAGCCAATAATTGGTAAAGCCAATTCATAAAACCAGCTTGTTCTAACATGTAGGTTTTTATCACCCCGCTACCACTAACTAGCTGCATGACTTAAGCAAGTCATTTAAATTCTCTGAGTCTGTTTTCATCATTTGCAAAATGAGGATAATAAGGTACCTACTTCATTATATCTATTTGTAAGCATTATATGAAGTACTCTATGTGAATATTTCTAGTAAACTATAATGTGCTGTAAAGATATTACTTATCATCATCATCATAATTTCCTGACACTGAACACAGTGTTTTTGCCATCATATATTTAGCTTTTGACTTCAATTTAGCAGTAGAATCCTTTATTCAAACATAATCCTCCTTTGCCTTATTCCCAGGAGACCTGGAAGGGCTCAGCAGAACCCTGAGGTTACAGGAAATTCATTTAGGAAACACTGTGTGTCTGTTTTCTTTTTTACAGATGGACAATATATTTACTTTTCTCTACATTTCATCTCAGATCTTGTGAAATATAAGTAGAGATTTTTTTTCTATCTCTAGAAATCAGCAGGAATAACTGAGACAGTCTCATGTGGAGTAGGTTAAACTGCACAGAACAATGTTAGCAGAATAGTTAGACCTATTTAGGCTGAGCTTGCAATATCCACAGATTTCCCACCCTTCCCCACCCAGAGCCTTGTTAGTCTATTTATTCATTTTTTAAAAAAGATTTTATTTATTTATTTGAGAGAGAGGGTATGAGTGGGGGTACGGGCAGAAGGAGAGGGAGAAGCAGACTCCCCATTGAGTGGGGAGCTCGATGCCGGTCTCAGACAGGGCTAGATGTGGGGCTAGATGCAGGGCTTAATCCCAGGACCCTGGGATCATGACCTAAGCTGAAGGCAGACACTTAACTGACTGAGCCACCCAGGTGCCTCTTGTTAGTCAGTTTATACCCAGTCATAAGGCCCCATGAGATCTGGAATATACCACTGAAATGTACCAGCAGCACAGAGAGCTCCAAAAAGCCTCATATTGATTGATCAAGAAATGTTCAATGCTACAAATCAAGGAATACTGTTATCAACCTTGATATTCTTCTGACATTCATGTCTCATTTAATCCTCAAACTGACCTTATGAGGAAACTAGAACCTCCATTCTAGAAATGATGCATCAGAGCTTCAGAGAAGTTAACTGACTTCTCAAGTGAGAGAGCCTGGATTCAAAATAAGCTCTATTGGATTTCAAAGCTCTTGCTCTGTTAAATCCCAAAGCCACTTTGGTTAGGTTTATTCCGAGGTATCTTATGGTTTTTGGTGCTTTTGGAAATGGAATCATTTCTCTAATTTCTCTTACTACAGTTGCATTGTTAGTGTATAAGAAAGCAACTGACTTCTGTGCATTGATTTTGTATCCTGCCACATTACTGAATTGCTGTATGAGTTCTAGTAATTTGGGGGTGGAGTCTTTTGGGTTTTCCACATAAAGTATCATGTCATCTGCGAAAAGAGAGAGTTTGACTTCTTCTTTGCCAATTTGAATACCTTTTATTTCTTTTTGTTGTCTGATTGCTGTGGCTAGGACTTCTAGTACTATGTTGAACAATAGTGGCGAGAGTGGGCATCCCTGACATGTTCCTGATCTTAAGGGAAAGGCTCTCAGCTTTTCCCCATTGAGGATGATATTCACTGTGGGTTTTTCATAAATGGATTTTATGAACTTGAGGAATGTTCCCTCTATCCCTATACTCTGAAGAGTTTTAATCAGGAAAGGATGATGTATTTTGTCAAATGCTTTTTCTACATCAATTTAGAGGACCATATGGTTCTTCTATCTCCTCTTATTAATGTGTTCTATCACATTGATTGATTTGCAAATGTTGAACCACCCTTGCATCCCAGGGATAAATCCCACTTGGTCATGGTGGATGATCCTTTTAATGTATTGTTGGATCCTATTAGCTAGGATTTTGTTGAGGACTTTGGAATCCATATTCATCAGGGATATCGGTCTGAAATTCTCCTTTTTGATGGGGTCTTTGCCTGGTTTGGGGATTAAGGTAAGGCTGGCCTCATAGAATGAGTCTGGAAGCTTTCCTTCTGTTTCTATTTTTTGAATCAGCTTCAGTAGAATAGGTATTATTTCTTCTTTGAATGTTTGGTAGAATTCCCCAGGGAATCCATCAGGCCCTGGACTCTTGTTTTTTGGGAGGTTTTTGATCACTGCTTCAATCTCATTACTGGTTATTGGCCTGTTCAGGTTGTCAATTTCTTCTTGTTTCAGTCTTGGCAGTGTATAGGTTTCCAGGAAGGCCTCCATTTCATCCAGATTGCTCAGTTTATTGGCATATAGTTGTTGATAATAATTTCTAATAATTCTATACTCTAGGACCTACAGAACACTCATGAAAGAAATTGAAGAAGACACAAAAAGATGGAAAAATATTCCATGCTCATGGATCAGAAGAATAAACATTGTTAAAATGTCTATGCTTCCCAGAGCAATCTATACC
Source organism: Mirounga leonina (assembly GCF_011800145.1). Lineage (NCBI taxonomy): Eukaryota > Metazoa > Chordata > Mammalia > Carnivora > Phocidae > Mirounga > Mirounga leonina. Next base: position 1,560,477 of record NW_023270163.1, read on the forward strand.
TTCAGTGCCATCCCGATCAAAATTCCAATAACTTTTTTTCAAAGTGCTGGAACAAACAATCCTAAAATTTGTATGGAATCAGAAAAGACCCCGAATCACCAAAGAAATGTTGAAAAAGAAAAACAAAGCTGGGGGCATCACGTTGCCCGATTTCAAGCTATATTACAAAGCTGTGATCACCAAGAAAGCATGGTGCTGGCACAAAAACAGATATATAGACCAATGGAACAGAATAGAGAACCCAGATATGGGCCCTCAACTCTATGGTCAAATAATCTTTGACAAAGCAGGAAAAAACATGCAATGGAAAAAAGACAGTCTCTTCAATAAATGATGCTGGGAAAATTGGACAGCCACATGCAGAAGAATGAAACTCAACCATTCTCTAACACCATTCACAAAGATAAACTCAAAATGGATGAAATACCTCAATGTGAGACAGGAATCCATTAAAATCCTAGAGGAGAACATAGGCAGTAACCTCTTGGACATCGCCCACAGCAACTTCTTTCAAGATACCTCTCCAAAAGCTAGTGAAACAAAAGCAAAACTGAACTTTCGGGACTTCCTCAAGATAAAAATCTTCTGTGCAGCAAAGGAAACAGTCAACAAAACAAAGAGGCAACCCACAGAATGGGAGAAGATATTTGTAAGTGAACTATAAATAAAGGGCTGGTATCCAAGATTCATAAAGAACTTCCCAAACTCAACACCCGAAAACCAAATAATCAAGTCAAAAAATGGGCAGAAGACATGAACAGACACTTCTCCAAAGAAGACATACAAATGGCTAACAGACACATGAAAAAATGTTCATCATCATTAACCATCAGGGAAATTCAAATCAAAACCACATTGAGATACCACCTTACACCAGTTAGAATGGCCAAAATGGACAGGGAAAGAAACAACAAATGTTGGAGAAGTTGTGGAGAAAGGGGAACCCTCTTACACTGTTGGTAGGAATGAAAGTTGGTACAGCCACTTTGGAAAACAGTGTGGAGGTGCCTCAAAAAGTTAAAAATAGAGCTACCCTATGACCCAGCAATTGTACTACTGGGTATTTACCCCAAAGACACAGATGTAGTGAAAAGAAGGGGCATATGCATCCCAATGTTCATAGCAGCAATATCTGTAATAGCCAAACTGTGGAAAGAGTTTCAACAGATGAATGGATCAAGAAGATGTGGTCCATATATACAATGGAATATTACTCAGCCATCAGAAGGGATGAATACCCAACTTTTACATCCACATGGATGGGACTGGAGGAGATTATGCTAAGTGAAATAAGTCAAGCAGAGAAATCAATTATCATATGGTTTCACTTATTTGTGGAACATAAGGAATAGCATGGAGGACCTTAGGACAAGGAAGGGAAAAATGAACAGGGGGGAAATCGGAGGGAGAGATGAAACATGAGAGACTATGGACTCTGGGAAACAAACTGAGGGTTTCAGAGGGGATGGGTATGGGGGGATGGGTTAGCCCAGTGATGGGTATTAAGGAGGGCACATACTGCATGGAGCACTGGGTGTTATACGGAAACAATGAATCATGGATCACTACATCAAAAACTAATGATGTATTGTATAGTGACTAACATAACATAATAAAATAAAATTTAAAAAAATAAATCCCAAAGCCATAGGAAAAATTCATTAATTCACTCCATAATAAAATAAAATTAAAAAAATAAACCCCAAAGCCATAAGAAAAATTCATTAATTCACTCATCCAAGAAAAATTATCCATTGCCACTGTGTTCAAGGCACTGTAAAAAAAATGAAATAAATAAATGAGATTACACTGTAAAATTCTAGAATAAAAATAATATGCAGGCAAGTTTATGTATGATTTGAAGCTTCTGGATTAAGTATTTTTTTTAAGATTTTATTTATTTATTTGAGAGAGAGAATGAGATAGAGAATGAGATAGAGAGAGAGAGCACAAGGCGGGGAGCGGGAGAGGGAGAAGCAGACTCCCCGCTGAGCAGGGGAGCCCGACGTGGGACTCGATCCCAGGACTCCAGGATCATGACCTGAGCCAAAGGCAGTCGCTTAACCAACTGAGCCACCCAGGCGCCCGAGATAAGTATTTTTAAACTTATGATAGCAATGATTTACTTGAGTGACACTAATTTTTTCATCTTCATTCTTAGAAGTCATATATTGTCAAGTTATACTTTAGGAATCAAATGCTACCATGGTTAAAAGATACAACAGCTTGTAGGTTTAGATAATCTTGCTAAAACTCCATGCTAAATTTAAAAGCCTTCTAGTTACCAACTTGTGTCTAGAAATTAATTTAATTACATATGTGTATATATGTATGTATACATGGACATAATCAACCTTGACACGTCCAATAATATGGTGTTTTAACTTACAGAGCTATAGATAGATTGAGGTTGATAAAAATATATATATAATACATAACTGCCTTAAAATGGACATGACTCCAGAAGTTCAGTACTGAGGTACACAATGCTAAACACTGGAGTTAGGCTAAACATAGAGTAAGACTTACAGAAGGAATTCAAGTGTCAGGGTCTAGATCTACATTTAACTCTAACTCTACACTCCCTTCCTTAGCTAAGTAACTTGCTTATCATTCCCCTAAAGTCGTTCTCAGATTGTACATTTGGGACTTGAACTGGTCATGCTTAGGGACTAGTTTTAGGACTAGCAGACTACATTCCCCTACTCTGAAAGTGCCTACCTTTTTCAATACATACACATTGCAGGAAAAGGAAATAGAGATAATGAAAAAGAAAGAAAACTAAAACATAAATATCACCAAATCCCATCACTGAAAGATAACCATTCATTAAAATGATATGTAAAGATCCTGATAATTCAAATGTTTTTCATATAAATATATTCCATATATATTCATATATACATTGAAGCAATCTTCTCATATTGTTGGACTCTTAGAGATTCTCATTTTCTACTTGTTATTATTAAGGATGATATTATGGTAAACATATTTGTAACTATGACTTATCATGAATGTTCTATTAAGGAATGAGTATCAGTTTCAAGAAATTAACAGTCAAAAGCTAATTTTAAAATACTTTTGATATGTAATTTCTAATGGTCTTTCAGACACACCATGTTTATATTCCCATCAGTAGAGAATGAGAATATCCTTTCCTCACACTCTCAAACACTTGGTGCTATTATTCTTTTTATTATTTGCTGATATAATGATTATGGTTGTTATGTAGCAATATTCCTGGAATATGGTGAGCCCATTTGATCTATAGAGTTGAATCTTCAATTAGTTACAAAAGTTTTCCTGAGTTATGTCTTTGAAATATTTTCATCTCCTGTTTTCTTCCTCAGAGATACTAATTATGAACATATTAGATCACCTTTGTTTACTTTCCATATCTACCATTAGATGGATATCAGCAGTTGTATCTCTTTACCATTGGAAAGATGTCCTTGGGAATTTTTGACCTTTGAGGTGAGCTACCTACCTTAGAGAGGATAATCGTCAGCTGGCTCTGCCCAAAAAGAGCAGCAGCAAGTATGTGTTCTCTCCTGGCATCTTCCTTCATCTTAGTCTAAATTTGGCTGTGCTTGGCAATTCCTCTTTATATATTTTGAAGTATAGAGCAATACCTATAGAGTTGTTCCCTGATTTTACCAAAAATGAAGATCTCTCCTTGTTTTGAGGTGTTTTCAAAGATGAGAATTTAAGTTCATTAAAGCTAGTACTATTAGTTCAGTTATTTATTATCCATAAATCCACATTTGGTATAAGGATCAAATAATATATATCCACATTTTGTTAGGATATGCTTTCTTTTATCCTTTCAACTACAGATAAAAGATCTAAGTTTTGAGTAGAATTTTAAAAGAAAAATTTAGAAGACAAGAAAATGAAACACAAAAATTGCCTTCTTAAATGGAAAACTATTATTATGCTCTTTGCACAATGGGAACTTGACATTCTTGTCAGACTGAGCCTCCTTTGCTGGTTGTATACAAGCTATTCACTTCTAGCCATTCTGAGTTCTGTAACATTGCCACTTCTGAACTTTGAAAACAGGCACTTTTACATTTTGCTATTTCATCCTGAGGTAAGACCTCAAACTGATCCCAAGTATCCCATATAAACTTTTCTTAATCTGACAGTGAAAATAAATCATGCATATTTTTTAAAAAGTAGAATAAGACTAGTCATCATTTATACTATCTTAAATCTAATTTCTTGATGAATTCTGTTTATTGCTGACCAATCATTTCTCTAGATCACCTATTCACCTCCCCTACCTACTATCCTACAACCCTCAACAAAGTGTAGTATTACTTGATTAAAACAACTTATGTTTTGGAAAAAGGTATAAGCCAATGACAAAAGAACAATTATCCTTCTATTTCTCAAAGCTATCTTATCGCTTACTAGATATTGTCTACTCTTCAGAATTCCAGAATTCTTATCACCTGCCATTCACTTTTGAATTCAGTACCTTTTCATCTCTAGCATGAAATCAAAAGAGACAAGAAAAAGTAATATTAGAAACAGATAACATATCTACTATTCAAGAATTATCAAGCTGTTTTGACATATGAAGCAGAACTTCATCTAAATATCAGCTAACCATCTAGTTATTGTTAAACATTTTCTGTTTATATCTAGGCAGAAATTTGGGATATGGAGATATTGTTCTTGCTACCACCTTCCCTCGTGGTTTCCTATGTCCTAGCCTGACATAACTATTTGAAATTACTGAATGTGCTATGTTTTCTCTAGCTTCCCTGCTGCTTTGCTTCTGTTTTTCCCTTTGCTGGAGTACTCATATCACATATTTCATCTTACTGCATATTTTACCTTACTGACTTTTATTGATTCTTCAAAAATCAGCTCAGGTGCCACATCTTCCATAAAGCCAATCCTTAATGCCACCCTCTCACAAGTTGGGGCAGGTGTACCTAGAGCACATTGAGCATCACCCAATCACTATCCCACATTAAACATTTCCTTATCTGTATTGGTATCCTACACTTGATTATGAGCTCCTTGAGAGTTATGTATTCCCAGCACCTCAAGCAAAACATGACCCAAAGGACGAGCTCAGCAAATATTTGCTAAATGAAGGAATGGGAAGTAGCTATAGAAAGCACCATATGCTTAGGTAAATGGAAAAGTTACATCAAATTGTTTTATTCATATTCACAATATATATGTAGAGTAAGTAGGACAGATTTTACTGATACAGTTTTACAGAGAGGTAAACATATCCTAAGTGATCAAGTTGCCAATGTAATTCATTTGGTAAGTGGAAAGAGCCCTCTTTTCTGTTATTTCCTTCCTTCCTTTTTTCCTTCCCATTCTGTGTGTGTGTGTGTGTGTGTGTGTGTGTTCCATTTTCTTTATACATTCAACTGTCTACAGACCCTTAGGTTAATTCCATGTTGTGGCTATTGTGAATAATAGTTCAATGAACATGGAATGCAGATATCTCTTTGAGATCCTGATTTTAATTCCTTTGGATACATACCCAGAAGTGGGATTTCTGGATCAAATAATAGTTCTACTTAATTTTTTAAGGAACCTTTTCACAATGGCTGCATCAATTTATATTTAACAGTGCATGAAGGTTCCATTTTCTCCACATCTTCACCAACAATCATTATCTTTGTTGTTGATAAAAGGTGTGAGGTTTTCTCACTGTGGTTTCGATTTGCATTTCCCTGATGATTAGTGATGTTGAGCACCTTTTCATACACCTGTTGGTTATTTCTTTTTTTTTTTAATTTTATTTTATTATGTTAGTCACCATACATTACATCATTAGTTTTTGATGTAGTGTTCCATGATTCCTTGTTTGCGTATAACACCCAGTGCTCCATGCAATACATGCCCTCCTTAATACCCATCACCGGGCTAACCCATCCTCCATCCCCCTCCCCTCTAAAACCCTCAATTTGTTTCTCAGAGTCCATTGTCTCTCATGGTTCATCTCCCCCTCCAATTTCCTCCTCTTCATTTTTCCCTTCCTACTATCTTTTTTTTTTTTTCCCTTAAACATACAATGTATTATTTGTTTCAGAGGTACAGGTCTGTGATTCATCAGTCTTACACAATTCACAGTGCTCACCAAAGCACATACCCTCGCCAATGTCCATCACCCAGCCACCCCATCCCTCCCACCCCCCACCACTCCAGAAACCCTCAGTTTGTTAAATTGTTAAACCCTCAAAAATATTAACTTTTTGAGGAACCTCCATACTGTTTTCCAGAGTGGCTGCACCAGCTCGCATTCCCACCATACCTGTTGGTCATTTCTATGTCTTCTTTGGAAAAACTTCTATTCAGGTCCTTTGCCCATTTTTAAAAATTTTGGTGGGTGGTACTGAGTTGGAGGAGTTCCTTATACAATTTGGATATTAACCCTTTATAAGATATAAGATCTGCAAAGATTTTCTCCTATTCTGTAGATTGCCTTTTTCTCTCTGTAATTGTTTCCTTTACTATGAAGAATCTTTTCAGTTTGATGTAGTTCCACTTGTTTATTTTTACCTTTGTTTCCTGTGCTTTAGATGTCATATCCAAGAAGTCATTGCTAAGACCAATGTCAAGGAGCTTTATCCCTATGTTTTCTTCTATGAGTTTTATACTTTCAGGTCTTATGGTTAAGCCTTTAACGAATTTTAAGTTAATTTTTGTGTATGATTTGAGATAAGAGTCCAATATCATTCTTTTGCATGAAAGCCAGTTTTCCCAACACCATTTATTTATTTGTTTGTTTGTTTGTTTGTTTGTTTATTTATTTTTTATTCGTATGTTAATCCCCATACATTACATCATTAATTTTAGATGAAGTGTTCCATGATTCATTGTTTGCCAACACCATTTATTGAAGATACTATCCTTCTCCCCATTGTATATTCTTGGCACTCTTGTGAAAGATCAACTGACGGTATATGCATGGGTTCATTTCTGTGCTCTCTATTCTGTTTCAATAGTTTATATGTCTGTTGATATGCCAGTAAAATACTTTTCAATTACTGTAGCTTTATAATATATTTTGAAATCATGAAATGTAATGCCTCCAGCATTGTTCTTCTTGCTCAAAATTATATTCACTATTCAGAGTCTTTTGTGGTTCTATATAAATTTTAGGATTTTTTTCTTTCTGTAAAAAATGCCAGTAGGATTTATATAGGGATTACATTAACTCTGTGGATTGTTTTGGGTAGTGTGCACGTTAGCAATATTAATTCTTGCAATTATGATCATGAAACATCTTACCATTTATTTGTGTCTTTTCAAATTTTTATACTGATGTTTCATAGTACTTCTTGTAAGGTAGGTCAAGTGGCGATGAATTCCCTCAGTTGTTTGTTTAGGAGAACATTTTCTCTCTCCTTCGTTTTTTAAAAAAGATATATTTATTTATTTGAGAAGGGGGGAGAGGGGTGGAGGGAGAGAATCTCAAGCAGATTCCCCACTGAGTGCAGAGCCCAACGAAGGGCTAGATTTCACCACCCTGAGATCATGACCTTAGCCAAAATCCTGAGTCAGACACTTATCCAAGTGAGTGCACCCCCCAGGCTCATTTTTAATGGATAGTTTTGTTGGATATAATATTCTTGGTTGGTAGGGTTTTTTTCCATTCAGTATTTTAAATATATCATCTCAGTCGTTCCTGACTTGACCTGCAAGATTTCCACTGAGGTATCTGCTTATTGTCTAATGGGGGGGGGTCCCCTTGTATGTGATGAGTTGCTTTTCTCTTGCTGCTTTCAAAATTCTCTTTCTGTTCTTCTGGGACTCCCATAATATATATGCTGGTTGGCTTGATAGTGTCTTATTAGTCCCATAGGCTTTCTCCACTCTTTTCCATTCTTTTTTGTTTAGTTCTTTTCCTCTGTATAATTTCAAATATTGTCTTGGAGCTCATGGATTCTCTTCTGCTTGAGTCTGCTCTTGAAGCTCTCTATTGAATTTTTCAGTTCAGTAATTGTATTCTTCAGTTCCATGATTTCTGTTTGGTTCTTTTTTATGGTTTGTATCTCTTTATTGAATTTCTCATTTATTCAGGTATTATTTTACGATTTCATTTAGTTGTCCATCTGTGTTCTCTTGTAGTTCACTGAGCTGCATTAAGACAATTATTTTTGCATTCTCTGTCAGGCAATTTATAGATCTCCATTTCTTTGTTATCTATTACTACAGCTTTACTTTGTTCCTTTTGGGTTGTCATGTTTCCCTGATTATTCATGTTCTTTGTAATAACCTTGCACTGGTGTCTGTGCACTTGAAGAAGTAGTCACCTCTCCAGTTTTTGCAAACTAGTTTAGGGAGTTCAGCCCTTCACCAATCATCACAGCCAGAGATTCTGGGGGATTTCCTAATTCCTTTTTATGGGGGTGCCTTTTCCACTCCTTTCATTCCCTCCTGAGGAGAAAGATTTAGGATTGTGTGCCTACTCTTGATCCCACAGAGCTGTTTCAAGTGCTGAGGCCACTCACTCCTTTTCCCTAAAGGAATGCCCTGAAACATGGATGCTGGGTGCAAGCTCCACTTCTCTTCCTCTATCCTGAAGGAGATGTTTTGGGATTTTGTACCTCTTCCTACACCACAGAGGCATACTAAGTGTTGACAGTAATTTGACCCTTTTCTCTAGGACAGTGCACTGAGATGCAGGGACAATGGGTGGAAGCTCCACTACTCTCCTGCCCTCCTAAAGGATCAGTCTCAGAGTTGTGTGTCTCCTCCCAATTCTTCAGGGTTGAGACAGCTTCTGTGATCCAAACACTGTCTGCAGGGGCATGCACATGCCATATGTGGGACACATGGGGTGCCATCCACAAGGGTGCATGGGAAGCCATATCTGGTGGTGCCTGGGGCACTGGCTGCAGAGTCATGTAGGGCACTGACTGTGGGGGTGCATGTGGGATAGATGGCTGCTGGGGTCTGCACATGTGTGGGCTGGCTGGAAGGGTCTGTAGGAAGGCCCGCCAGTAAGATATGCAAACTGGTTGTTTCAATCCATATGTCAGTGGCCTCTGTTCTTTGTTTTTAGCTGCCCCCAGATATTCAGCTATGTGGATTCCCTCTGCATACTAGGTGAGATGAGAAAGAAGCTGGCCTCTCAAGCAATGTCTCAAAAAGTTGGGGATGCAAGACACTTACTTCACTCAGTCTTTCCCCTGCAGGAGAAATCATGGACAGAGACAGTCTGTCTCCACACTAAACTGCCAGGTTGGGGGAGGGTTGGTAGGGATAAAGTGAAATGGTTCTTAGTGTTCTCAATATAGCTCTTCTTGACTTTTTTGTTCCACTGGGGGCTGAAACCTCTCAACTAATCTCTGGAGATTTCACAAAGGTATTTTCTTCTGTAGATTGTCATTAAGTCAGCATTTATGTGGAGGGGAGGGGAGGTCTAGGACCTCCTGTGCTGCTATCTTGATATAAGTTTCTTTATTTATCCTACCCTTTCATCCATTATTGCATATCCCAAATACTGCTAGACATCAAGGAATACTGATACAAACAAGATATAATTTATACTTTTCCACTGAAGTCATGGATTTATAAATATAAAATAGAAAACAAAGAGGCAACCCATGGAATCGGAGAAGATATTTGCTAATGACACTACAGATAAAGGGCTGGTATCCAAGATCTATAAAGAACTTCTCAAACTCAACACTCAAAAAACAAATAATAAAGTCAAAAAAATGGGCAGAAGACATGCACAGACACTTCTCCAAAGAAGACATACAAATGGCTCACAGACAAATGAAAAAATGTTCATCCTCATTAGTCATCAGGGAAATTCAAATCAAAACCACATTGAGATACCACCTTACACCAGTTAGAATGGCAAAAATGGACAGGGTTAGAAACAATAAATGTTGGAGAGGTTGTGGAGAAAGGGGAACCCTCTTACACTGTTGGTGGGAATGCAAGGTGGTACAACCACTTTGGAAAACAGTGTGGAGGTTCCTCAAAAAGTTAAAAATAGAGCTACCCTATGACCCAACAATTGCACTACTGGGCATTTACCCCAAAGATACAGATGTAGTGAAAAGAAGGGCCACATGCACCCCAATGTTCATAGCAGCAATGTCCACAATAGCCAAACTATGGAAAGAGCTGAGATGCCCTTCAACAGACGAATGGATAAAGATGTGGTCCATATATACAGTGGAATATCACTCAGCCATCAGAAAGGATGAATACCCAACTTTTGCATCAACATGGATGGAACTGGAGGAGATTATGCTAAGTGAAATAAGTAAAGCAGAGAAAGTCAATTATCATATGGTTTCACTTATTTGTGGAACATAAGGAATAGCATGGAGGACATTAGGAGAAGGAAGGGAAAAATGAAGGGGGGATATCACAGGGGGAGAAGAATCATGAGGGACTATGGACTCCAGGAAACAAACTGAGGGTTTTAGAGGGGAGGGAGGTGGGGGGATGGGTGAGCCCAGTGATGGGTATTAAGGAAGGCCTGTATTGCACGGAGCACTGGGTGTTATATGCAAACAATGAATCATGGAACACTACATCAAAAACTAACGATGTATTGTATAGTGACTAACATAACCTAATAAAAAAGAAAGAAAAAAGAAAAAAAGAAAAAATATAGATGTATGGAAAATATACTGAACTATTAGGTGGAAGAAGAACACTGTGTTGGTTCACACCCTCTGAAAAGCAGATGCCTGAATGGGGTTAGATATTGAGGGATTTGTTGTGGAAATGCCTATTAGGGAAAAGTAAAGGGCACAGTAGGAGCAATGGAGGGAGCCATTAGACTGTGATACAGATCTAATCCCTCTGAAGGAGAGAGAAAATGAATGAAAGTTAAATAGACAGAGATCTCAGACTACAGGGCAATTCTAAGTATGTTTTGGTGAGGCCAGTGAGAAGTTGTACAACTTGTAGGAAAAAGCCTGTCATAGTGTTTGTTCAATTCTCATTAGCTGAGAGAAGACCATGGGAAATGTGACCTCAGTGCAAGTGTAGTGTTGGATTTAGAATGCAGCTGCTGAGACCATCTGTCAATTGTGCAACTTGGAGCAAGAGACATGATTGGCACATTTTCATAACTACCACAGACACCTTCTTTATCTGGGGGATTCACAGGAAGAAGTGAGAGACAGAGGGTATGACAGACTTATTATATTTCAGTCAGTCAAAACAGAAGTTCCAAGAAGAAATATGATATAGTAGTGGTAGTAATGGTGTGTGTGTGTGTGTGTGTGCATGCATACACACACGTAGTACGTGTAGTGGGGATGGGAGGTAAGTAAAACAGATATATCTCCAGAAAAATTTATTAAATGTAACACTTTCAGACATTTTAGGAACTATCAGTGTAATCTTTGTGATTTGTCCAATTTACAATTGAATCATTTAAGTGGTCGAATGACTTAAATCAGCATTTTTCAATGTTAATTCACTGAACAACAGTTCACTAGGATTATAATATAGCTAGGGGATGGATCTTCCATTGTCAAATATCTTTTGGAAATACTGAGTTAAAGTAATTTTGCATGGTTTGTTCGTGTGTGCATGTGTGTTTCCTGAAGATTTTTTTCAGAATCTGGGATATATGAGGGGAGGGGGTGGGGGGAGATTAGCCTGGTGATGGCTATTAAAGAGGGCACATATTGAATGGAGCACTGGGTGTTATACGCAAACAATGAATCATGGAACACCACATCAAAAACTAATGATGTAATGTATGGTGATTAACATAACATAATAAAATTAAATTAAAAAAATAATCTGGGATATATACATTTACCTGGTGAATCTCCATGAAGAAGATTTAGTATGCAGTGTGTCACAAATGTAATTGACTGAGGAAACCTATTTCTCACAGAGCAGCTCCTCTAAGTAGTGCTCTGCAGAACATTTTGAAAAATGGTGATTTAGTTAACAATCTTCTATCACTGAAACTTTTTTCACACTCATTGAGGGAATGAGGTATTAGAGCTTTAGAATATCATTTTCATAATATAGAAATTCTGTCTATACACTGACAGATATATTGAATAAGAGTGGTTGAGAGCATGGGTTCTGGAATAATGCAGAACCAAAGTGTGATCCCTATACCTGCCCCTTACTAGCTGGGTGACTTAAAGCTGTGTTGCTATAACAATCTGTGCCTCAAGTCTGAAAGGAAAACAAGGATCTTTTGAGTACTTCCCTTGTAGAGTTGTTGAGAGGGTTAAATGAAAACTATGCAAATCACCTCACACCTAGTAAGCACCTTCTAAATGTTAGCTGTTATAATTAATAAACATTTCCTCAGAATCCATTTCCCCAATGTGTAGAAACACTTTGACAAAATAATTCATCTGTATTAGCTGTGGCTCACTCAGATTCCTCCCTTCTTTTCTTCCTTCCTTTCAGATTTGTCTGAGTATATACCATAAGGTGGTAGAGAAGGGCAATAAGGCCAAGAAGAAGGAAGATGTTCAAGGACTCTGAAACTTAGCTGTGGAGTGTGATACTTGTCTTTTTGAAGAGAGAACTCCTTTTCAGAAAAGAAAGGCTGAGCTTGGGAGTGAAGGCTGAAGTTAAGTCATTCCTTGTGAAGGGGCCAGTAACGAGCAAACTGCAAAGGTCTGAAGCAGTATAGTGGGAGTAGTGGCAAAAACATGTGCTTTGAAGCCAGATATTTATGAGTTCATATCCTGATATTGTCATTATTTAGTTGGATGGACTGGGGTTAGTCACTTACAGTTTTTTTGCTTCGTATTTCTCATTGTAAAATGGACAAATAAGACTTAGGATGTTATCATGATTAAATGATATCATGTATGGAAAGGATCTAGTGCCACAGTGAATGCATAAGCGTGCTCAGCCAATGTTAGGATTTAAAGTTTCAGATATGGGAAGTTTCATGACAATTTACAAAGCATTTGAACATATCTATCAGGGTTAATTTAATCTAAATGGAAACTTTACAAAACGTTCCTTGCTGATGTTTTTATGGACTGAGAAAGAGAGAAAACCAGCCAAGATGCTGAAATAGCCAAAAAGGAAAAAAAAGAAATATATAAGGTGGAATTATGGCATTTTACAAGCAGTTTTTTTGTTTGTTTGTTCTGAACACTGAGGTTGTCATTAGTGTTTGTCAGGAATGATACCACTGTAACAAATGGGAAATGACATCTGGGGGCTTGGACTCAATGCCAACTACTCTCTAAAAACAAGTTCAGAGTTGGTATTTTAAAATAACCATACCCAGGCCCATCCTAAGAGATGCTGATTTAATTTGCATGGGGCAAAGCCTGGGCATTAGTATTTTTTACAAGCTCTCCAGGAGATTCTAATTTGCAGCCAGAATGAGGACTACTGCTATAGTTTACCTAGACACCTATCTCTAAGGCTTGGTAGATATGATGTGAAATCTCTCTGTCCTCTGGGAGTGAATATTTTGCAACTGTTTCTTATCTAGGCATAGTAGTTTTACCTCTCCCACCACTCTGCTGGGTATAGCAACTCCCTGCCAGTAACTATCATTACTCCACTGGGCATGATGGAGTCTACCACTGCTATAACAAGACTGGAAGTTTCTGCCAATCAGTTCCTCTGAATCAGAAAATCACATGTGTAAAACTGTCTATGTCTGTGCTGGAAAGTCTATGTTAGTATAGCTGGGGCTTTGAATCAGGGAGGCCTATCTGTAACTGCTGCAACCCTTTGATACTTCAGATTTCCAACATGGAAGCAGTCACAAGTAACCAGCACAGACAGGTGAACTGCCATTGGACACTTTGAATTATTCTGAAGGACAAATTTCAAGTCAATCATTAGGGTATGGGAGAATGAGACTTTGAATATTTGGCTTAGTGACATCAATTGTGTTTTTAGAGCAGGATTTGATAAACTTTTTTGTAAAGGTCTAGATAGTAAATATCTTAGGCTTTGTATACAAAAATAAGCATGGCTGTTTCCCAATAAAACTTCATGTATGGAAACAAGAGGCTGGCTGAATTTGGTCCATGGGCTATAACTTGCTAACCCATGGTTTATAGAATTGATACTTGACTTATTTGGGATTATTATGATCTGAGTAATGTTCACATATGAAATAGAGTAATTTTGATCTTTGGGACAATAGTAATAAAAGTGTGAAAAGACAGCTATATAGAGGAAAGCACACTTAGCTTACTGCAGGTATGAGAAATACCTTAAACAGGCTGATGCTAAAATTTACAAGACACTACGGACTGATTTTAAACCTCTGGGCAAATGGAGTACTTGAGAATATCTTCAGGAAATTAATTATTCTGATGGCCAGGGAGCAACCAGAAAAGGGGTGTTGGGGAAATGACTTTTTAATCCACTTACCCTCAACACTAATTTTTCTTTTTTCTTTTTTTAATTTAGTTTAATTATGTTATGTTAGTCACCATACAATACATCATTAGTTTTTGATGTAGTGACTAATTTTTAAAACTTAAATTTAAAAACTGTACACCAGTAAAGTTCACGCTGCTAAACCAAGGGTGATGTGCTAAAAATTACAAAGAGAGCTTGCATACTAAATTAATTCTGATGAAGGCGAATCTGAGTACTATAAAAAGATTAGCCAAAAAAGCACCCCAATCTTAACATTCCAAAGGTTGGGGGTACTGAGGAAGGTTAGAAAATGGTAAATGAGCGGAAGATTTCAGCCATTTGAGGTCTGCAACATGACAGGTTTGTAAGATTTCAAACAGGTCCTGTAAACTAGTTCTAAAAAGTATTTATTTTGAGATTTTCCTAATACCTAAAGTGTGGAAGGAGAAAATAAGGAAAAAAGTAGGAGTTAGGAGTTTTCTGCTTCTATGCCTGAGATAAATGGGCACAGAATTGAGGATGGATTACATGAAACAGAGCTACAGTATTCTCCATCTGCTGCAGAACAGTCCACAAACATGACCCCACAGAGATTTGCACAATACCCTAAGGAGCTAGTATTTAGTGATATCACCTTAATCTCAGAGTTCCATATTCCAAATGCTTGTCCAGTGGAAATTATCAGATTCAAACTTGTGCCAGAAAAAATAGTAAAGTATTCAATACATGTGTCCTTTTTTTTTTTTAATTTTATTATGTTATGTTAGTCACCATACAATACCTCATTGGTTTTTGATGTGGTGATCCACGATCCATTGTTTTCTTATAACACCCAGTGCTCCATGCAGTACGTGCCCTCCTTAATACCCATCACCGGGCTAACCAATCCCCCCTCCCCCTTCCCCTCTAAAACCCTGTTTGTTTCTCAGAGTCCATAGTCTCTCATGGTTCATCTCTCCCTCCAATTCCCCCCCACCTTTTTTCCCTTCCTTCTCCTAATGTCTGTGTCCTTAGTGAATGAATGGAGGAATAATTATTATATTCCGAATAGATATGTCATATTAACAATACACTGGACCCCTTGTTAAAAATTCCCTAAAGAGTTTCTCAACCTGCTTTGGTCAACTCAACCATTCTGAGGGATGTTACAATTCCACCTGCTACAATGACTCACCATGAAGTGATGCTTAACTAGGAAGAAGAGGATGATGTGTGCCCCAAATGGGATGAAGTGCCAAATTCTGTGGGAAGCATCATAGTTTGATATAGCTCACTTATAGTTAATCCTAATAGGACCTCCTGCCCTCATCTTCCCATTTCAATTGCCCTAGTCTGCCTACTAGGGAATCTTGTTTTTTTTTTCTGCTGAACTTGATGAATGTGTACTACCAAATTCTCATGGATAAAGATGAAAAGATAAAGAGTTGCCATCTGTCCTTCAACAGTCTAATAATTTGAAAAGTACATGCCAAGGAGACTTATAGGACTTTAATAAATTATAGTGGTTAATTGAAGAAGTGATCAGTGATATGAATTATCTGGAAATTACAATTTATTTAGAATGCGATAACTATATAACATGATATTAAAATGGATCTTTAGGCAAAGAGCCAAGGTTGATAAATTCTAAAATCAAACCTAGATCCCACACCTAGATGCAAAACAAGTGTGAATAATAGGTCATACAAATCTCAAACTCCTCACATCCATTAGAAACTATATAAGGGGATCATGAGTTAGAGATTGAGAGGTTTTGAGAAAAGGGTTGCTGAAGAAAGATAGGAGTTTGCAATGAGTCCCATTTACCATGCACTGGGAATGAGGTACTTGCCCCTCACCTAAAACCTAAGCGGAAGAAATTCTTTTTTTTTTTTTAAAGGTCTTTTTTTTTTAAAAGACTTATTTATTTGAGACAGCGAGAATGAGAGAGAGACAGAGAGAGAGTACATGACGGGGGGAGGGTTAGAGGGAGAAGCAGGCTCCTTGCTGAGCAGGGAGCCCGATGCGGGACTCGATCCCGGGACTCCAGGATCATGACCTGAGCCGAAGGCAGTCGCTTAACCAACTGAGCCACCCAGGCGCCCCTAAGCGGAAGAAATTCTAAGGCATGACTGAGAACTTAAGACATGTTCCTGACACCGGGGTTGGAATTCACTGGGCTCAGAAAGAGCAGTGAAAGATAGACTGGAGCAAAGTGTATCAACAGCCTCAAGAAAACTGTAGAGATCTCCAGTATGAGGGTGGGATGTCACTGAAGAACCCAAGAAGAACCACAAAGTAAAGGGAAATATTCCACCATGGCACCTCCGTGACCTTGCATATATCTGCATAGGCCACACAAGCAAATGGTTGAACTGCAGCCTATCTGGGTCTTGGCAGAATGCCTTGTGACACTCCTGGAACACAAGAGGATGGAAAATGTGTGAAATGCTGCACCAAGACCATCTCCCATTTGCCTCCTTATCATCCCTGGGAGGCTGTCATGTGACAGTTTCTCATCACCACCCACATCTTGATGAGGTAGAGGCTTTCTGCCCTGCACCCCCCTCAGAACACAGCTGTAGAATATAAACTGTTGATAAACAGTACAGTTGGCTCCTCCACAATGGTGTATCCCATGCACACTGCAGTCACCTCGCCCCTTTGTTTCAATGATAATCATTTTTAGTGTGTGGGACAGGACTAGGGAGAACCTGCACCTTTGAGTAGTCTTCTTTAGTTGTGTAATAAATAAGTAATGACTTTCTTCAGTAATATAATAAACTCTCTGAATGTAAAATTATATCACTTCATCTTTACCAGTTGAATTAGTTCATCTTTGGCCTTGACTTTTATGTTGTATATGCTTGGCCCAGGATAAGGGAGAAAGAATTAACTTTAAATACTTTCCAGCCCCAGAGAATACATCAGTAGTTGTCCACTGTGGTACCAGTCAAGTGAAAATGTGACTATACCACATTTTCAATTGCTTCATCTCTATTCCAAGCCCTACTTACCAAGCAGAGAAAGAGATGTAGAAATGCAAAGCAGGCCAAAAACAAAACAAAACAAAACAAAAAAACCCAGCCACATCCTATTTCCTGACTGGAGGCCTGAGCTGGAACAGAGGAGAGAAATTCTACCTTGAAATCACCTGGAAGCATGAGACTGGGGACCCATGTAGTATCTGAAAATAACCATAAATCTGTGGGAAGAGCAAGTATTCAGTCAGGAGCATGGAATAGCCAGCCCAACAAAGAAAATTTAAAGGGAAAGTAGCAAACAAAATAAAGTCCTCATTTTTTTGTTTCCCATATATCCTGGTAGTGCAATGCATTGCTCCCCTTTTGCCAAAAAGCTAGAGAAGTAATAACAATGGTTCAAAGTAATAAACTGCCTGAGAGAAGCAGAGCTGGAGTTGGCTCTGGAGAACTGTCAATTCTTCTGGAACACATTTAATTCAATAATCATTGTAGTAATTAGATGCAGATACTACCCTACTTGCTGGTGATATGCTGGGGAAAAACAATAAACAAGTAAAGGAATATACAAGATGAATACAAATAACAAAAATTGTTATGGACAAGATGAAACTGGATGGTGGGATAGAGAGATACCTGGATGGGCCATAATTTATATTAGGTGATCAGGGAAAGCCTCTCCGGTGAGAAGAGATTTCATCTCAGATCTGAGAATGAACCATACATGCAAAAAGCCTGGACAGAGGGAATAGACACAAAACAAGGGCTCTGAGGCTCAGAGATGTAGTGAGAGGAGAGATACATGAATGGAAGGTGGGAATTAATTCATTTATTCAATAAATATTTATTATTGAGCACTTACTCTATGCCAAACAATATCCTAGATACTATGAGTATAGCACTAAAGAAAACCAAGATCTAAATTTTACTTTTTCAATCAGAGAAAGACAATTATCATATGGTTTTATTCATAGGTGGAATATAAGAAACAGTGCAGAGGATCATAGGGGAAGGGAGGGAAAATTGAATGGGAAGTCATCAGAGAGGGAGACAAACCATGAGAGACTCTGGACTCCTGGAACCAAACTGAGGGTTGCTAGCAGGGAGGGGGGAGGGATGGGGTAATTGGGTGATGGGCATTAAGGAGGGCACCTGATGTGATGAGCACTGGGTGGTATACACAACTGATGAATTATTGAACACCACATCTGAAACTAATGATATGTTGGCTAATTGAATCTAAATAAAAAAGCCTTTATATGAATGGAAAAAAAAATATTACTTTTATTCTAGTGTGTGGGGAGGGCAATAGTAAGAAAACAAACACATCTAAAAGTGTTGTGTAAAATAATTTTTTAAATGGGTGAATTAGAGGCGATTGGTTGGTTTTTATAAGGTAGATGCAGAAATACTTCATCTACAGTGATAATTAAGCAGAGACCTGAATGAAGTGAGAAAGCAAATCATATTTATGTGAGGTAAGAGCTTTCTGGATACACAGAATGATGAGGGCAAAGGCCCTGAGGAAGGTATGTGGTTGGCACATTTGAGGAACAGCAAGGGGGCCTAGTGCTTGGACCAGAGTAAAGTAGAGGAAGAGAGAACAAAGGAGGTAAGAAGGCAGGCAGACACCTCATGCAGGGCCTTGTAGAATGTTGTACAATTATTGGTTCTACCTGAATAAGATGGGAAGTCACTGGATAGTTTTGTTTAGAGGATATGATTTAATTCATATTTTAAATGGATCACTCTGGATGCTGTGTGAACAGCCTGAATTGGGGAAGACTGGAATGAGGGAAACCAGAGAGCTAAGGCATTAATTCAGTGATGGTGGCTTGGGCTATGGGATAGTGAAGGAGGTCAGAAATAGGTTCTGAATGTATTTTAAAGAAAGTACTAATAGGATTTGCTGATGGATTGGATTTGGGGGTAAGAGAATGAGAAGGATCAAAGATAATGCAATGTTTTTGTCTGAGGAATTGGTAGAATGGAGGTAATCATCTGGGGAGTTACACTCTTATGGTTAGAAGTGAAGACAATAAAGAAATCATGAATCTGAAAAGCGGTAGCCAAGGAGGGAAAAGTAGAACCAAGACAACGGTGTCCTGGAAAACAGTGTAAGAAAGTATTTCAAGGGATGGGTGATCAATTGTATCGAATGCTACTGAGGAGGTGAATGAGAAAGGGGCTGAAGATTGACAGTGCATTTGGCTGTAAAAAGGGATCGAGAAGTAGATAATAACTTGAAGAGCATGTGACATTAAGGGAATTTTTTTGTTTAATTTTTGTTTGAAGAAGAGATCCATTCCAATATGTTTGCATAATAGGAATGGTGTGACAGGTGAATAATTGATAATGTAGGAGAAAGATCTGCTGCAATGAAGTCCTTCTGCAAGCAAGGAGGGATGGACTCTATTGCACCACTAAAAGGGTTTGGTTTTAGATCTCAGCACATAAAGTTAATTGCTTCAAAAGGGAGGGCAGAGTATGTGGATATAGATATAAGTAGTTTGACAGTTTTGATGGTAAGAATGTAGGACTTCTATTTTTTAAAAAAAGATTTTATTTATTTGAGAGAGAGCGAGCATATGAGGAGGGGGAGGAGCAGAGGGACAGGGACAAGCAGATTCCAAGCTGAGTGTGGAGTCCAACATGGGGCTCCATCCCATGACTCTGAAATCATGACCTGGGCCAAAATCAAGAGTCAGACGCTTAACTGACTGAGCCACCTAGGCGCCCCAGATTTCTCTTTTGATTACTCCTATTTTCTTAGTAAAGTAGGGATGAAGGTCCTCAGGTGAGAATGTTATGGATTAAGAATGGAGAAGGTACGGGGCACCTAGGTGGCTCAGTGGGTTAAGCATCTGACTCTTGATTTCAACTCAGGTCCTACCCCTTTCCCTGCTCATGTGCATATACACATGTTCTCTCTCTCTCTCTCAAAAAAAAAAAAGTAAGAATGGAGAAGATGCAAATATTTTCTCCCATTCCATAAGTTGCCTTTTCATTTTGTTCACTGTTTCTTTTGCTGTGCAAAAACTTCTTAGTTTGATATAGTCTCACTTATTAATTTTTGTTTTTGCTGCTCATGCTTTTGGTGTCATATCCAAAAAAATCATTGCCAAGACTAATGAATGTCAAGGAGCTATTTCCCTTATGTTTTCTTCTAAGAGTTATTTTGTATCAGGTCTTATGATTAAGTCTTTAATCAATTTCAAGTTAATTTTTGTGAATAGTGTAAGATCTTCAATTTTCTCACCACAAAAAAGAAATGGTATGGCCACTGTGGAAAACAGTATGGGGGTTCCTCAAAAAATGAAAAATGGAAATACTGTACAGTCCAATAATTCCACTACTGGGCATTTACCCAAAGAAAATGAAAACACTAATTTGAAAAGATATATGCACCCCTATGTTTACTGTAGCATTACTCACAATAGCCAAGATATGGAAGCAACCAAGTGTCCATCAATAGAAGAATGGATAAGGAAGATGTGGTGTATATATACAATGGAATATTACTCAACCATAAAAAGGATGAGATTGTGCCATTTGCAACAACATGGATGGACCTAGAGGGTATTATGCTAAGTGAAATAAGTCAGACTAAGAAAGACAAATACCATATGATTTCACTCATATATGGAATCTAAAAAAAACAAATGAATAAACAAAAAGCAGAATCAGACCTATAAATACAGAGAATAAACCGATGGTTGACAGAGGGGAGGGGAGTGGGGGGGATGGGCAAAATGGGTGAGGGGGAGAGGGAGATACAAGCTTCCAGTTATGAAATGAGTAAGTCATGGGAATAAAAGGCACAGGATAAGGAATATAGTTAATGATATTGTAATAGTTGTTGTATGGTGACAGATGGTAGCTACCCTTGTGGTGAGCATGTCATAATGTATAAACTTATCCAATCACTATGTTTCACCCCTGAAACTAATGTAACATTGTACATCAACTATACTCAAACAAATTTTAAAAAGAAATGGTGATTATGTGACATGATGGAGATGCTAGCTAATACTACAGTGGTAATCATTTTTTGCATTATGTAAGTGCTTCAAATCAAAACAATGTATACCCTCAACTTACATACTGTTATGTGGGGGAAAACAGTATCAACAGTGTCAGCAAGATAATAGGTGCTCAATAAATACTTGTTGAATAAATGGATGAGGAAAAAAAAGAATGGAGAAGGTGCAAAATAATAACTGAGAAGGGAAGTATAAGCATAAAAGGACCAGAAAAAATGCAGTAGGATTTTTGGACAGAGGGAAGGCCCACTTGGGGGTCCTGGCTGTGAGACCAATCTCTGTAGTTGTTTTTTCTTCAGTTACATTTAGCTGCTGGTGGGAAGGTGGGAAAATGAATTTAATGATGATTGCCAGGAGTGCAAACAAGTCCTGGAATGAATTCTACTACTATCAAAAGGCAACATTTTGTCAATTATAAGTAATGAAAAACTCTTGGGATTCTGTTGACCCTAGAGGAGATATTTGAAAAACTACTGGAGGATTGTTTAAGAAATAAAAAATAACCTTAATGACCTGACCCAGAGTTAACAAGTCAGAAATAGTCTGGAAAGAGTAGTCCAATGACCATTCAGAAACCAGACTTCCCCACTGCTGGGGATTAATGGAGGGAGGTCTGTAAAGGACTTGACAGTAATTCTGACTTTTGCCTTCATAACTGTTGATCTTGAAATTCTGTCACTTTCAATGTTGATGCCATTTTCAGGGTATAGGAACTGTGCTATATGACTATCAGGGAAGAAGCGGCTTACAGCTTTTAGCCGATGAACACTGTCAAGTTGAAAGTTTCAAAACTTGAGTTCACAGATGTTCTGGGTATCTTTCCAGGTGTGGCTGGCAAACTATTCCCTTCTCCGTGTACTGACCAGTGCCAAACTTGAAGCACTGGGGCACTAGTAGGTAACAGTTCTTAAAACACCTCACTTTAGAATTCACTCCAGATCTGATCCCAGCAACAAAAAGGCTGACTCTTGGGGTGCCTTGTTGGCTCAGTCAGTTAAGTGTCTGCCTTCTGCTCAGGTCATGATCCTGGAGTCCAGGGACCGAACCCTGCATCAGGCTCCCTGCTCAGCTGGGAGTCTGCTTCTCCCTCTGACCCTCCCCTCCTCATACTTTCTCTCTCTCAAATAAATACATAAAATCTTAAAAAAATAAATTAAAAAAGGCTGACTTTACCTGAGCTGTAGCCACAGGCAATTGGAGCAATCCCCATTGAGGAAATTAGGGGCATGTGGAACTCCCAGGTGGATGGCCACTGTCTTATAGAAGCCCTGGCAGAAAGCTTGGGGCTCCCTCCTAAGGTGGTATCTGCAACTGGATGACAATTACATGGTTTTTGGCACATTGTTATTAAAATAAGCTGAAAGTTTCAAGACTACAATGCACAGACCCTGAATTAAGGGAAAAAGAGAAGATAAAAAGCAAAGGCCTTTGGTTAGTAAGGATCAGAGCTGTCATACACTAGAATTAACAGTACTGAAATGCCCAGTCTCAAAGCAATGGGAACAGCCAGGTGTGCTCTGAGGAGTCTGTTCCTTGGCTTTGAATAAACTGTATGATAATTGGGTAATTTGGGCACAGTTAAGGACCTTAGAACTGATATGGATCCTGATGATACCTGAAGATTTCAAATCCATCTATAAAACCTGTTGCTGCTGCAGAAAACACACTATCTTGCTGAACAAAACAGCTTATTTGAAAAACCAAAGAACTACTCCTCAGATTTTCTGTGAACTTGGAACCAGATAATCAGAATATCTGGAAGAATGTAACTTCTCAGGAATCAGAGGACATATATGGTTGTATAGGTTGAGAGATGCCTTCCAATTTGAGTTTCTGAGGTAAATTTATCCAGATCTATAAAAAGATTTTGAGAAGTGGCTACTATATGAAATAGTCCAGTGAGCTGGCATACCAAAGCTTACATATGACCCCTGTAACTTGTAAATAAGCCTTTAGTCTGACAGAGTCAACTGAGCTTTATTAAGTGTATTGTAGACACTGTTGCCTAAGTAATGGTGAAACCCTTGTATCATTTCTGCTGAATGCTAATAATGCACCTTAGGTGATGCTACTGGATTGAACTTTGGTGGGTATTTTTAAAATCTTCAATGGATTCTTCAAATGCCTATTGATCTCTCTTTGAAGCAAATGATAGGGAGTGGGCTAGGGATGTCTTAGAACTCAGAATGTAATGATACTTGCTAAAAACAAAAAACAAAAAACAAAAAACCAAGCAAACAAAACACAAGGTGCAGAGGAAGAGATGTACATGGAATTCTGTTCATTCATTCGTGCTTCCAGTGGGCATGTGTTTGTAACCACTATCTGCCAACTACTAAGCTAGCAGCTGGTAAAAATGTCATGGTCCTTATCTTCAACAAGTAAGGCAGATCCCCAAAATTACTTATCACCCTCCCATTATTTACCTTTTGCTTTTCTTTCTATTACCAACAAATGCTGAAAACCAATAAGCTCTTTCTAGCACTATGTGATACTAGGGTCAGCAGTTAAATAGACAACTCTTTTCTGCCTAACATGGTAATTTTTTTCTAATCATAATAGCCATCAGATCCCTGGAAGGAAAGCAATAGTAAAGGATCAGTGCTGCTCTCAATACTCCAACAAAGGCATGGCAAAGAAAATACCAAAATAATGGAGTCTTGTGTTCATTGCATTTACAGCTTTAATGGCATATCTTAAAATTAAGGCTTGAATAGGACAGTCTTAGCATTTAAATGTGGAAGAACAGACAGATCAGACCCATATTCTATTTCTTAAGTTCAATAGAAAACATGAGTAAACTGTATACCAAAAAACATTTCACTTCAAGAAAGAGAGGAACTGTTGATTGAATTCTTATCTCTGAATATCCAGTCAGCTTAAATTTTATGTCAAACTACAAATTGTCATTGACACCTATCATCAGCATAGAGCTTTTCTACCAAAAAGCTACTTTCCCTGGTGTGAATTCATCGCCTGCCTCTCAGCAAAACTTCAAATATATTTTCAAATGTGTAATATTCAATGCCTCTCATAAACACCAAGAAAACCCCAAAAGAATTTCATTTCTAAGTGTAGCTAATGTAGGGATGAATCAGATTTCCAAGTGAGTCTCTGAAACATTCTTATGAAAAGTGTGACCAGTCTGCAGAATGAGACTGTAGACCTGCACATAATGAAAAGTCCAGTCCTGCACTTGCAAAATGTGGTAGGTGCCAAAGTTATCAGCTACATCAATGAGTCAATGCAACTGTAATTTTCTTATCCTGAGCTGTAAATGACGAAAGAAAGAAGAAAGAAAGAGCAGATGATAGAAAACTTCTGGAATCTATTGCTGTGTTATCTAATCTACATTGAGGATTTCTATAAATGTGTTTAGAAATGGCTTAGAGGAGAGTACTTTGGACTAGGAATCAGGTCTGGGTTCTAGTCTTTGCTAATTTTGAAAAGCCACATACCCATCTATTTCTTTCTAGATTGTTCTTTTAACCCAGTTCACTTCAAGTATCCTTCACCACAGACCAATAGATGTGATCCATGATGTACGCAAAAAATCCCCTCCTTGCTCTCACCTGCTCCCAACATGCTCCCATTCTAATCTTGACACACTTAGGTCTAGAAACTAGGCATGATTTATCTTTAATAATACTGATTCTGCACCTCTAAACTTGCTGTTTGTAACTGGGTCACTTTGTGTATTTTGAACTTTCCCTCAAGGACCCTTCTTAGACTATCCTTACTGTTTGTTTTTGAAGTAAACAACCTTGGAGAGAATCTCCTGACCAAGTGAAACCTTGAAGGCCAAAAGGCTAGCTTGAACTGGTGCCTGCCTAGTCCCCTGGGTTATGTGGGGGATACAAAGGAACTCAATTTTCTCTCTGTAAAATAAGAGGATGACCCAGATGAGCACCATGGTGACTTCCTACCCTTTTGCTATGAGTAAATCATTTTTAAGTTATATGACTAACAAATTTTAATGTCATAGGAACATACAATCTTTCTAAATTGTTCATATTTTAAATTCCACATATTTTGCTTATGAATAATACTTAGTGGAAAAGATAAGATTTATTCACTATGCACAAGAAAGTAAAACCGTTTGTTTACTTAATTATGTGAGATGAAATACAGTCTAGTAGCTTATATATGTCATGGAAATCAATGACTTCTTAGTACTCAGAAAGACAGATTTAGGGGAAAGATTTTTTGCCTCCTCTTCCCAACCAAGCAAACTCCCTTGGGGAGAGAACTACCACACTTACAGTTCCCACCTTTTCCTTTTCCTCCACCCTTTTCATAGCTTCTCCCATGGGAGATAATGTGATTTTTATTGGTCAGTTTGATGCCTCTATTATGACAGTTTTTACTATTAGGCACACTTACTAGGTCTTTAAGGTTTGGTCTCAACTGGTTTTCTTCTTTTACTTCCTACCATATTTTATATGAAAACACTTTCAATTTCAATAAGAGAAGATCCTTAGAGACTATCAAGACCTGAAGGCAACTAAGTTAGTGGTTTGGGTCACTGAGTAGAAGTTGATTAAACCCCTGATAAGGCATGAAGTTGTATAAGCATAGGTGTGAAAACATGTAAATGTAAGTAGGACTCTAGCATTAAAAAGATTATCCTTGTGACTGTCTTCAATAACTTATGTGTTTGTTTCTCTTTCTCCAGCTAGTGGGGAATCATCTTCCCAGCATTCCAACATTAACAGACTAATTCAAGTTCATGTGTTAATGTGTTATCCTTTGTGGGATAAATAGTTTGGATGAGAGGGCTTCCTAGGCTGGTCAGATATCTACATGTTGGTTCCTTAGGGACAAATATTCAAGCCATAAATTGGCTCAATTCATTCTCAATATCACTTCCTAACATCCAATTTTCTTTCCTCAAATTCTCTTTACAACAAATGTTGTAATACTGCATACCAGGTGCAGCCGTGGCCTCATTCACCTAATACTCACCTAACCCAAACCAACTGCCTACCTTGAATTTCCAGCACATGATACCAACTCCTATTTGTTCCAGTATCTACATAATTGCCTGATTCCTTCTTTTTGTGATTTAGCTGAGTAGAGATAGAAACAAAACAGAAATGAAACACGAGTATCTACCAAAAAAAGTGGTACTACGGACATTCTCTTTTCACTTATACAGCAACATCAATTTTTCTCTACTGTTTGTCCTGGTAAAATTTTCATGCTAAGGACAGTGTCATTGCTGTGACAATACCCATTAAATTTGTGTAGTACTTTACTATTACAAATATATTTCATATCTATATTTTATTTAATCTCCTAGGTACATGGATAAGTTCAGGCTCCTAGGTAACTTATTCTGCCACACTTAAGACATTAACAAATACATATTTCAATATAAGATTCATTATGACTAATGTCCTAAATCTGGGTAATGTCAATTGGTGTGGCCTCAGAGGGTTGGCTCAAGAAAAATTTCTATTAAATTCAGTCAGTATTTATTCTCCCAATTCTCCACCAATATGTCAATAGGTAGAGATTACAGGGAAGCAAAGCTCAGTTCAGAGCAATAACATTGTTCAAAAGTGGTATAGTCTGCCTCAGGAAGCAGGGAGCTCGTTGTTACTAGAGGGCTGGTTGATCACTTGCAGAGCAACTGAAGAGGACACTCTAGCATTAGATATTGGCATGGTTTAGATGACTCCTTTAGACTCTAAATTTTTAAGCCCGTGAAACTAATTTTTCTACCTACTCAGCCTGTGGCATATTACTCATCACCTATATGAATGGTTTCTATGTAAAGGCCCACCATTTTGTTCTATTTCATTTTTTAAGTTTTTTATGTTAATTCAAGTATAGTTAATATACAGCATTATATTAGTTTCAGGTGTACAATATAGTGACTCAACAATTATGTGCATTACTCAGTGCTCATCGTGATAAGTCTACTCTTTAATCCCAATCACCTATTTCACCCAGCCTCCCACCCAAAAGGCCCACAATTTTAGAATCCAACACAATCCTTTCTAATCCAAAGGCCCACCATTGTCTAGAATTTGGTTTCTAGACTAAATTGTTGGTTTTCTGATCCAAGCACATGCAACCATTCAAGAACTACTTCCTGCATTTTGTATTTCAGCTTTGGGTATAAATTGACAAACACCATGTATCTATGTATGGCTTCTGAATATACATAACATGTTTCTCTTATCTCCAAAAAAAAAAAAAAAAAAAGACAAGAAAGCTGTGTTAGTCAAAGCAAGTTGTAATAAAATTTGCAATTTTTAATTCACAAATTATTGACATAAATAATTTGTCTTTCATATACAGAAATGATAGCAACAACCTTCCATCTGTCAGGATCTGTCACACTTCCAGCCTGTTTAGCCCACCGATTTCTATAGTGAGGACCAGGTAGTACTTGCCTGCCAGCTCAGCACCACAGAAAGCCCTGGGGTTAAGTTAACCTATTTTCTAGGAGAGAAGATATTTTAACGGATGCTATATAAGAGCTCTAAATTCAGATTGAAGTGAACATTTATGGTAAATTCACACAGGCCAGACCTTTTCAACACCTCATTCTTCACACTCAGGGGAATACCCCATAGCATTTTGCTGCCAGAATTGCCCTCATCCTACAGCCAGCCCTTCTGGCTATAGTAACAGCAGTATGGCTCAAAATCTTCTATGGTGCCTACTTGATCCATGATAAAATAATGCATCCTTGTTATGCCCAACATGGAGAGTACCTGTTTGCTGTTCCTGCCCCCTCTCCACTCAGCAATTTCTCTCCAATTCTCTTTATTCCTATTGAAATAGGCATGGGGGCAAACCAGCAAGTCCAGCACATAAATCAGCGGTACACAAACTTTGGTGTTCATTAAAATCACCTGGAGAGCTTGTTAAAACACACATGGTGGGAACCCACCTCAAGACTTTCTGATTTGGTAGGTCTGGAGTGGGGCCCAGTAATTTATATGACTAACAAGTTCTGAAGTGATGATGATGATGATGACACTGGTCCAGGGATCACACTTAAAGAATCACCAGCATAAGGAGAAGTCTGACAAGGTAATTAGATGAGTGTCTTCCCCCTTGCAGGCACCTCCAATCTCTGAGTGAATTCCTTGGGCCCTTCACAGATCTTCTGAGTGAGGAAGTTCTCCCTTCCCTTCTTCAACAGGGTGAATCTCGGTAAGGCCACTGACGCATGCTTTCCAGCTTTCTGCATCTTTTTCTCTAGTCTTATGCTTATATAAACATAAAACACTGGGAATTGGAGAACCTATTCAGCTGTTTCTTAAAAAGCTCTGCAAAGGGTGTGTATTAGTTTCCTGGGACTGCTGTAACAAAATACCACAAACCGGGTGGCTTAAACAACAGAAAATATATCATCTTAGAGTTCTGGAGGCTAGAACTCTGAAATAAAGTTGTCAGTGGGGTCATGCTCCCTCTTTTCTTGTCTCATCTAGCTTTTGGTAGTTTGCCAGCAAACTTTCACATTTTTTGTCTTGCAGCTGCCTTTGTCATCATGGTGTTCTCCTTGTGTGTCACTGTGTCTTTACATGGCCATCTTCATTTTATTCTTTCCAGGTTTATTGAGGTATAATTAACAAATGAAAATTATATATATTAAAACTATACTATGTGACAATTTGACTTACCTATACATTGTGAAATGATTACCACAATTAAGCTAATTAACACATCTATGATCTCACATAGTTACCATTTTTTTGGGTGGTGAGAATATTTAGGATCTAGTCTTTTAGCAAATTTCAAGTATACAATACAGTATTGCTAACTATAGTCACTATTCTATATATTAGATCCTCAGAACTTATTAATCTTATAACTGAAAGTTTATACATTATGACCAGTATCTCACCATTTCCCTAATACCCCTCTCCCCAGTTCCTGGCAACCACCATTCTACTCTGGCTCTGAGTAGAACTTTTTTAGGTTCCACATATAAGTGAGATCAAAAAGGATTTTTCTTTCTGTGTCTAGAATACTTCACTTAGCATAATCTCTCCCCCAGGTTCATCCATTTTGTGACAAATGGCAGGATTTCTTTCTTTGTTAAGACTGGATAATATTCCATTGTATGTATATAATTCATTTCCTTTATTTCTTCATTCATCACATATATTTATTTAGGATGTTTCCATATTTTGTTTTTTATAAATAATGCTGCATGAACATGGGAGTACAGATATCTTTTTGATATACTGATTTCATTCTTTTGGATATATACACAGAAGTGGGATTGTTAGATTATACGGTTTTATTTTTAATTTTTTTGAGGAAACTCCATACTGCTTTCCATAATGGCTGTAACAATTTACATGCTCTTATACAGTGTTCAAGGGTTCCCTTTTCTCCATACCCTGGCCAACACTTGTTATCTCTTGTCTTATTAAGACTACCATTCCATAAGTGTGAAATAATATCTCATTGCGGTTTTGATTTGCATTTCCCTGATGATCACTGATGTTGAGCACATTTTTATATTATTGTTGGCCATGTGGATGTTTTCTTTGGAGAAATGTTTATTCAGGTCCTTGGCCCAATTTTAAATCAAATTATCTGATTTTTTGCTATTGGGTTGTATGTGTTCCTTATATATGTTAGATCTTATTCCCTTTGCAAAAATATGGTTTTCTGGGCACCTCGCTGGCTCAGTCAGAAGAATATGTTACTCTTGGTCTTGGGGTTGTGAGTTTGAGTCTCACATTGGGTAGAGATTACTAAAAAAGAATAAACAAAAAAAGTTGTTTTTCCTATTCTTTAGATTGCTTTTTCATTTTTTTGATGGTTCCCTTTGCTGTGCAGAAGCTTTTTAGTCGATGTAGTCCCACTTGTCTAATTTTGCTTTTGTTGCCTTTGCTATTGATGTCAAATTCAAAAAACTGTTGCCAAGAACAAAGTTAAAATTTTTCCCTATGTTTTCCTCTAAGAGTTTCATAGTTTTAGGTCTTAACATTTAAGTCTTTATTTCATTTGAAATAAATTTTGTATATGGTATCTGATAAGGGTCCAATTTTATTATTATACATGTGGATATCAATTTTCCCAGCACCAGTTATTGAAGAGACAATTGTGTATTCTTGGTACCCTTGTCAAAGGGGTTGACCATATATGCACGGGTTTATTTCTGGGCTCTCTGTTCTGTTCCATTGGTCTATATATCTATTTTTATGGCAATGCCATACTGTTTTGATTACCATAGGTTTGTAATATAATCTGAAATCAGGATAGCTTTGTTCTTTCTTAAGATTAATTTGGCTATTCAGGGTCTTTTCTGGTTCTGTACATATTTAGGGTTGTTTATTCTATATATCTCTCATATCAGCCATCAGTTCCCACATTGGGCAATACAGCTCCCAGACCATGGTTGAGAGGGGCTGGAGCCAAGATACAGGGCCATTTCAGGATCTGTAGCTGGAATGGGGTTGGCAGGCTTGACTTTAGGGACAAGGATGTGTGTGTCTACCTGAAAGGCTCTGGTTGGACAAGACCACTCCAGAACATGGCTGAGGAGATGAAATAGCATTATAGGGCCACTTTAGGTCCACAACTGGGACTGGGTTTGGCAGGCTGGTTATCTATAGCACAGGTGGACCTGGCTCCTCTCAGGTCCCCTGGCAAATGTTGCTGGTGGCAGGTCCAAGGCCAAGGGGCTGTAGCTGAGTCCACAAGGGGACAGGGCTGTTTCTGGGTTTGTAGGCAAAACCATAGTCAATGAGCCTACCATCTGGGCATGGGCATGCCTTCTCAAAATAACCCTCCTCCAGCTTGGGCTCCACCAGGGTTCTGCAACCTCCTACCTGCATCCTGGAATTCCCACAAAGGGACTTTTTTCTGTGGTTAACTATCAAATTATTATTGCTCTGGGAGAATATGAGTAGGGAACCTCCTATTCTGCCATCTTACTGATGTCCTCTTCATGTCTGTCTTCTTATAAGGATACCATTCATAATGGATTAGGGGCCCATCTTGCCCCAATATGACCACATCTTAACTAATCACATCTGCAATAACCCTATGCCAAATAAGGTCACATTCTGAGGTTCTGGGGGTAAAGACTTCAACATATCTTTTTGTGGGAGACACAACTCAACTCCTAGTAGAATGTGTTATAGAAGGTGTTATTAAATGAACAAGGCATTTCAGAATCAAGAAGATATATTAGAAGTCAAGTCAGCCATTGGTTGAGTGTATCTATGATTAGAACTCAGTTTTTGATGATGTGTTTATTTCAGAAGTTTTACTGAAATGGGAAAAGGAGAAACTAAAAAGGAATATGGAATAAGGAAAGTGATTTGGTAAAGTGTCAAAAGTATTTTCCAGTAGTTTTGAAGCAGGCATCTAGATTTTAAGTCTTTTAGTATTTCTGAGGAGCAACTGAGATGACAAGAATAAATGCACATATTTTAAGAGAGCATTTGTTCATTTTTTGGAAACAGTAAATGCAAGATATGATTTTTTTTATTACAGAATACAAGCAAGTGTAAAGAAGTAAATCAAATCATCCATATACTCATTACCAGCCATTCATTGTTATACCAAAATTTCACATAGTTAGTTAGCTTCACACACACACCAGATTTCCCAAACCTGTGGACCAAAAAAACCTCTGGAGAGTGTGAAATTATTTTAAACACATATAAATTTCTAAAATCATTAACACTTGTTTGTAAATTGAATAAAATCTCACAGATATGTACTACTCTTTCAAGTAATTGTAGACACTTTAGTGATAAATGAATATATACTTATATAAACTATTACTGGAATAGGAATAGCTTTTACATCTTGCATTTTGTTTTTAATCAACACTTACCAATTTACTAATGTAACTATTAACACATAGTCTCTTTTTTAAATTTTATTTATTTGACAGAGAGAGACACATCGAGAGAGGAAACACAAGCAGGGGGAGTGGGAGAGGGAGAAGCAGGCTTCCCATTGAGCAGGGAGCCTGATGCGGGGCTCGATACCAGGACCCTGGGATCAAGACCTGAGCCGAAGGCAGACGCTTAATGACTGAGCCACTCAGGCGCCCTGAGTCTGATTCTTTTTTATGTTATAAAGAGAACACACAAGAGATTCCCCACAAACCCTATTTGAAAGAGATTATTTTTTGTCATTTTACATTATGTTGTGAGAAAATGTAGACTACAAATACCATTTAATGCTAGGCAGCATAAATTAAATGAAATAATAATAGGTCTTCTGTTGACATTAAACATATTATGTCAACTCTATTGTTTGTAAACTGGTAGATTTTATTCTTCACACTCAAATAATGGTGTTGCATCTATAAAGTTTATGACAGAACTCAATAAATATGTTCCTTAATTGTTTTTAATTAAAGCACAGTTGACACACAACATTACACTAGTTTCAGGTGCACAACACAGTGATTCGACAAGTCTATACATTATGCTGTCTCCCCACAAGTGTAGCTACCATCTGTCTCCATAGAACACTATTACAATACTATTGACTATATTTCCTATGCTGTACATCCCAGTGACTTATTCTTGCCACAACTGGAAGCAGGCATCTCCCACTCCGTTTCACACATTTTGCTCATCCCCTCACTCCTTCGCCTCTGGCAACTATGAGCCTATTCTCTGCATTAATGGGTTTGTTTCTGTTTTTTTGTTTATTCATTTGTTTTGTTTTTTAGATTTCAGATATAAGTGAAATCATATGGTATTTGCCTTTCTTTTACTTACTTCATTTAGCTTAATACCCTCTAGGTCCATCCATGTTGTTGAAAATGGCAATATCTCATTCTGTTTTATGGCTGAGTAATATTCCACTGTGTGTATGTGTGTGTGTATATACACACACCACATCCTCTTTATCTATTCATATATTGATGGACACTTGGGTTGCTTCCTTATTTTGGCTATTGTAAATAATGTAATCAATGTAGGAGTGCATATATCTTTTTGGATTAGTGTTTTTGTGGGGTGTTTTGGGTAATTATCCAGGAGTGTGATTATGGTATCATATGTTATTTCTATGTTTAACTTTTTGGAGAAACCTCCATACTGTTTTCTACAGTGGCTGCACCAATTTAAATTCCTACCAATAGGGCACAGTTTCCTTTTTCTCCACATTCTTGTTAACACTTGTTATTTCTTGTCTTTTTGATTCTGGTCATTCTAGGTATGTCCCTTAATGGCCAAAGAGAACATTACTTTTTTCATATTTGATCTCATTCATAAATGACTGTCAAGAATGATTTGAAAGGCTGCAAAAGTTCAAGGATAAGGAAAATTCCCTCACACTATAACTGGCTTTATTTGACTATAAAAGAACATCAATGAGCAAAGGTAGACAAAGCACTTGATTAGAAATCAGGAGATCTGGAATTTAGCCTTGGCTCTGTTACTGTCTTCATCTAGAATATAAAAGGATTACTCCAATGGGTCCCTTTCTAGCAATGATACTTTACTACTCTCAGATTATAAAGTAATGTTTAACATTTTGTTAACTCAGCTGGTTAAGTTATAGTGTTAGTAAAGGAAGACTTATGGGTTTGTTTGGTTTTTTTAATGAACTTTTATTTTTGAAAAATCTTAGATTTAGAGAAAAGTTGCAGAGTACAGAAAGTTCTCATATACCATTCAATTTCTCTAAATGTTAACATCCTATATAACCTTGGTTCATTTGGGTAGACTTACAGGTTTAAACCATTCATTTTACTGCCAAATCATTTAAATGAGTTGCCAAGGATTTACTGGGTACCTACTATGTGCTGGGCACCCTTTCAAGCACTATGTATCAGGAACTCTTGTAGAGGGAGGAGAAGGGTGGCGAAGAGAGAATGAATTTCATGCTGTCAAGAAGCTTGTATTATAGTGAGATAAAACATACAATACTAGATAAATAGTAGATAGATGAAAGTATGTGTTAAAAAGAAATGTAAGGAGGCCTTGGGATTGCAATTTTAGATAGTGGCAAGGGAGATTCCACTGTTAAGTTGACTTTTACTTAAGTAAGTAACTAAAAGAAAATAGGGACAGCTTTGAAGATACCTGTAAGAACAACATTCTAGGCCAAAGAAAGAGAAAATATAGTCTTGGAGTAGGAATATGCCTGATGTGTTTGAGGAACAGCAAGGAGACGAGTGTATCTAAACTAGAGTGAGATTATATATAAATTTGTAATGACTAATGTGATCAGATGGAGACACTAAGAGCACTTTGGAATGTTTTTTTAAAACCTAGTCAAGAGGACAAGCTGATTGATTGTATGAGGAAAAGAGAAATTAAGGATGACTGAGAGTTTAAGTAGGAAAGAGGAAAGGAAGGAAAACTTGGGTTTGGCCACGTTAAAATTGATTCTCTTATTAGATAGTTGAAATGAAAGCCAGTTGTAGCAATTCAGAGCTAGACATATGACCCTCATTAGCATATAGATGATATTAAAAGCCATGGGGCTGAATGAGATTACCTAAGGAGAGAGTTTATACAGAGGAAAGTTGCTGACCTCTGCAACATTCAGAGTTCAAAGGGGGGTGGGGTAGCAAAGAACACCAAGAAGAAACAGTCAAATAGGAGGGAAAATAGAG
The DNA here is from genome assembly GCF_011800145.1 of Mirounga leonina. Classification (NCBI taxonomy): domain Eukaryota; kingdom Metazoa; phylum Chordata; class Mammalia; order Carnivora; family Phocidae; genus Mirounga; species Mirounga leonina. Next base: position 1,595,387 of record NW_023270163.1, read on the forward strand.
AAGTGTGGTGTCCCAGAAGCAAGGTGAAGAAAAGTGTTCAAAGAAAAAGAATGATCAACTGTGTCAAATGCTGCTGAAAGATAAAATATAATGAGAATCAGTGATCAACAATTGAGTTTGTTGATGTGGACACCATTGTTGACTTTGCCAAAAAAATTGTTTTACTGGAGCTTTTAAGATGAAATCTTGATAGAAGGGAGTTTAAGAGAGAATGAATACAGAGTAAGCAGAGACAAGGGTTTAAACAGTTCAAAGATTGTACTGAAAAGTGAAGCAGAGAAAAAGAGGGTTATGTCAGTATTTTTTTTAAAGTGACATTTTAGGGAATGTTGATATGTTCATTAGAATGATTCAATAGAGAGGGGAAATTGATGATGCATTAAAGAAAGGATATTATTACAGTAATGAAGTCCTTACATAGGCAAGAGGGTTGATATTCAGTGTATAAGTCAGCCCTAGAAAGGAGACAGTTCATCCAGACAGACTGGTGAGAATGTGGGCATAGATGCTTATAGCTAAGGAGCATGTGCATTCTCCCTTCTGACTCTTTTCATTGGCTCAATGAAATAGAAAGCATGGCCATCAACTAAGAGTGATAATAGGAAAAGGTGTGAAGGAGGTTTGAAGAAAATGGGGAAAATATAAAAGTTGCCTCAGAGAGTGGAGAATAAATTAACTAGGAATATGAGGACAGACACTGCTGAGGGCCCACCCGAGGTCAGTACCACACATTTAATGTGAGAACAAATAGTATGGTATTTTGTGATATTCCAAACACATTAAGCTCCTCACTTATGGTTAAATGTGGGATTTAACTAGGATTTGGCTTTTGAATTCTATTTAGTTTAGTCCCTCAACTATAAATATGGACGCAACTATGAATCACCAAACATTTGGTGAAAATCATTGCCATCAGAGAAAGCAATTTCAACAAAAAGAACTAACTCATGAAGAAATTGTTGTGAGGAGATTAAATCAGTTAACACATACTGAGTGTTTAGAATAGATCCTGGCACAGTTATTATTCAAAAATGTTTGCTATTATGATGATTTTGGAAAGAGATATCAGAAAATCTGTAAAATATGTAAAATTAAGATTCTTGGAGAGATTTAAAGGACTAACACATGCAAAAAAAATTGCTATGAAAAAAGAAATAATTTCTAATGTGATGTCAGCAAGATGGCAGAATTGGAAGCTTTGGATGCTCCTTCCTCTAATAATTCAACAATCCATGGATGGATTCATTTGGTGAGAAGTCCAGGAAGTAATTGAGTCTTTTGCACCCACAGTAACTTCAAAACTAGTCATATTAAAGCTAGTAGGAAAATTTGGGACATCCCCTGGCCATAATCCCTATTCCCAGAATAATGTTATATGATCATAAGGAAACCCTTACCTCTTAGCTTCTCCTCGGGGAAGGAAAGAGTGCCTCAGAGCACTGACATGACCTGTCATTCTCTAAACTCCTATGAGAAGAAAGATGGCAGTTTGAACTAATACACAAGCAGTCACCATAGCCACTCCCCTGGCTGAGTGCAGAGCAAGCAGGTGAAAAATTCAGATCCTAGCTTCTCACTGGGAAGGAAAAGAGTCTGACCATATCACACCAAAAGCACAGGCAAGAAAAGCAAAACAGACAAGTGAGACTATATTAAACTAAAATGATTCTGGCACAGCAAAAGAAGCAACTACAGAGAAGAAAAGGTAACCTACAAAACATGAGAAAATATTTGCAACTCATGTATCTGTTAAGGGATTAATATCCAAAACATAAGGAATTCCTACAACTCAATAGTAAAAAAGCACATATTTCAATTTAAAAAAGGGCAAAGGGCTTGAACAGGCATTTCATCAAAGACATACAGAAGGCCAACAGACACATGAAAAGATGAAAGAAAAAGATGATCAACATCAGGGAAATGCAAATCAAAATCACAATGAGATATCACTTCATACCTTTCAAGATGACTATTTTCAAAACAAGTATTGGTAAGAATGTGAAGAAACTGAAACTATTGCACAATATTAGTGGGAATGTAAAATGGTGCCACCATTATGGAAAACAGTATGGGGGTTCTTCAAAAAATTAAACATAAACCTATCATATGATCAAGTAATCCCACTTCTAGGTTGTTATCTTAAAAGAGCTGAAATCACTATATTGAAGAGATATCTGCAACTCCCATATTCACTGCAGCTTTGTTTACAATAGCCAAGACATGGAAGCAACCTAAATGTCCACTGACTGACTAATGGACAAAGAAAATGTGGTATGTACATACAATGGAATGTTATTCAGCCTTTAAAAATAAGGAAATCTTGTCATATGTGACAACATAATCAATCTCGAGTGCATTATGCTAAGTGAAATAACTCAAAGAAGGAAAAATACTTCATGATTCCACTTACATGAGAGATCTCAAATAATCAAATTCATCGAAGCAAATAATAGAATGGTAATTCCAGGGGCCAGGGGAAGGAGGAAATGGGGAGTTGCTATTCAAGGAGTATAAAGTTACAGTTATAAATTTTAGAGTTCTGCTGTATGAGCTGTGACTACAGACAGTGCTGTATTGTACACTTAAAATTTGTTAAGGTGGTAGATCTCATGTTAAGTGATTTTTTACTATAATAAAGAACAATTCATTAAAAATTTAAAATGCCATTGTCAAAAATAAAAAAATAAGTCTGTAAATGAAATAAATAATAGGTGATCACCACTGAAGACATAATTTATGATAAGCTATCAATGTCAATATCATTTCTGAACCCAGTACAAAAGAAAAGTAATGAAAAATATGGGAATAATTAAGGGGTGCAGAAAACAGATGCAGAAGTTCCAAGATACTTGGAAGAAAAATATTCAAAATACTCACAATATATTTCTAAGAAACTATAGGCATAAAAATCAACATTTTAATAATGGTCACCTCTGAATGGTAAGAATAAAAGTGACTTCCCTGTTTATAAAAAAAAAGTAAGATACTCAAAATAAAGAATTGAGATTATGGAAGGGAGGAAATGATGAAAATAATAAAAAAAATAATTGGATTGAAAAGACTACTGGGGGCTAAGTGTCCTAAAACTCAAAACAATGAATAAACATTTGAAAAGAATACCTATTTAATCAAATAATATTTGAGTAAAGTTTTAGGACCCAATAGAAAAAGTTGAACATAGAAAACAAGTTACCTACAGAAGGATTTCTGTCTGTCCCTTTATCATAACATATGAAGGAACATATTTCCAGTTCCTCAGGTTTTTATACTTCCTATTTCATCTGCTTGGAATTATCTAACTTTATTTCTCCACATTACTAGTTCATTCTCATATTTCAGGTTTCAGAGTAAATGCTACTTTCTAAGAGTGGCCCTTTTCTGACCACAATATTTAAGTAGGCTGCCTGCCATTCTGTTAATAGCATCCTATATTCTTTTAATATACATACATACTATAATTATTTAATTTTACTTATTTATTTTTATGTCTTGCACTATCTATATAAACTCGATGAAGACAGTGTGTAATGATCATGTACCTACTGTGGATTCTGGCACAGAGCAGGTATTTTAATTTATTATTATTATTATTTTTTAATTTTATTATGTTAGTCACCATACAATACATCATTAGTTTTTGATGTGGTGACTCACAATCCATTGTTTTCATATAACACCCAGTGCTCCATGCAGTACCTGCCCTCCTTAAAACCCATCACCGGGCTAACCCACCCGCCAACCCCCCTCCCCTCTAAAACCCTGTTTGTTTCTCAGAGTCCATAGTCTCTTATGGCTCATCTCCCCCTCCGATTTCCCCCCTTCATTTTTCCCTTCCTTCTCCTAAGGTCTGCCATGCTATTCCTTATATTCCACAAATAAGTGAAACCATATGATAATTGACTTTCTCTGCTTGACTTATTTCACTTAGCATAACCTCCTCCAGTCCCATCCATGTTGATGTAAAAGTTGGGTATTCGTCCTTTCTGATGGATGAGTAATATTCCATTCTATATATAGAACACACCTTCTTTATCCATTCATCTGTTGAAGGGCATCTCGGCTCTTTCCACAGTTTGGCTATTGAGGACATTGCTGCTATGAACATTGGGGTGCATATGGCCTTTCTTTTGACTATATCTATGTCTTTGGGGTCAATACCCAGGAGTGCAATTGCTGGGTCATAGGGTAGCTCTATTTTTAAATTTTGGAGGAACCTCCACGCTGTTTTCCAAAGTGGCTGTACCAACTTGCATTCCCACCAACAGTGTAAGAGGGTTCCCCTTTCTCCACAACCTCTCCAACATTTGTTGTTTCTAACCCTGTCCATTTTTGCCATTCTAACTGGTGTAAGGTGGTATCTCAATGTGGTTTTGATTTGAATTTCCCTGATGGCTAATGATGAGGAACATTTTTTCATGTGTCTGTGAGCCATTTGTATGTCTTCTTCAGAGAAGTGGCTTTTCATCTCTTCTGCCCACTTTTTGACTTACTTGTTTTTTGGGTGTTGAGTTTGAGAAGTTCTTTATAGATCTTGGATACCAGCCCTTTATCTGTAGTGTCATTTGCAAATATCTTCTCCCATTCTGTGGGTTGCCTCTTTGTTTTGTTGACTGTTTCCTTTGCTGTGCAGAAGCTTTTTATCTTGATGAAGTCCCAAAGGTTCATTCTTGCTTTTGTTTCACTAGCTTTTTGAGATGTATCTTGAAAGAAGTTGCTTTGGCCGATGTCAAAGAGGTTACTGCATATGTTCTCCTCTAGGATTTGGATGGATTCCTGTCTCACATTGAGGTCTTTCATCCACTTTGAGTTCATCTTTGTGAATGGTGTTAGAGAATGGTCGAGTTTCATTCTTCTGCATATGGCTGTCCAATTTTCCCAGCACCATTTATTGAAGAGACTGTCTTTTTTCCATTGCATGTTTTTGCCTGCTTTGTCAAAGGTTATTTGACCATAGATTCGAGGGTTCATATCTGGGTTCTCTATTCTGTTTCACTGGTCTATATGTCTGTTTTTGTGCCAGTACCATGCTGTCTTGGTGATCACTGCTTTGTAATATAGCTTGAAATCGGGCAATGTGATGCCCCCATCTTTGTTTTTCTTTTTCAACATTTCCTTGGCAATTCGGGTTCTTTTCTGATTCCATACAAATTTTAGGATTGTTTGTTCCAGCACTTTAAAAAATATCATTGGAATTTTGATCGGGATGGCATTGAAGGTATAGATCTATACTACCCAGACATTTTAACAATGTTTATTCTTCCGATCCATGAACATGGAATATTTTTCCATCTTTTTGTGTCTTCTTCAATTTCTTTCATGCGTCTTCTGTAGTTCCTAGAGTATAGATCCTTTACCTCTTATGGTTTTTGGTGCTATTGTAAATGGAATCGTTTCTCTAATTTCTCTTTCTACAATTGCGTTGTTAATGTATAAGAAACCAACTGATTTCTGTGCATTGATTTTGTATCCTGCCACATTAGTGAATTGCTGGATGAGTTCTAGTAATTTGGGGGTGGAGTCTTTTGGGTTTAACACATAAAGTATCATGTCATCTGCGAAAAGGGAGAGTTTGACTTTTTCTTTGCCAATTTGAATACCTTTTATTTCTTTTTGTTGTCTGATTGCTGTGGCTAGGACTTCTAATACTATGTTGAACAACAGTGGTGAGAGTGGGCATCCTTGACGTGTTCCTGATCATAAGGGAAAGGCTCTTAGCTTTTCCCCATTGAGGATGATATTCACTGTGGGTTTTTGATAGATGGATTTTATGAACTTGAGGAATGTTCCCTCTATCCCTATACTCTGAAGAATTTTAATCAGGAAAGGATGCTGGATTTCGTCAAATGCTTTTTCTGCATCAATTGAGAGGACCATATGGCTCTTCTATCTCCTCTTATTAACGTGTTCTATCACATTGATTGATTTGCAAATGTTGAACCACCCTTGCATCCTGGGGATAAATCCCACTTGGTTGTGGTGGATGATCCTTTTAATGTATTGTTGGATCCTATTAGCTAGGATTTTGTTGAGGATTTTGGAATCCATATTTATCAGGGATATCGGTTTGAAATTCTCCTTTTTGGTGGGGTCTTTGCCTGGTTTGGGGATTAAGGTAATGCTGGCCTCATAGTATGAGTCTGGAAGCTTTCCTTCTCTTTCTGTTTTTTGAAATAGCTTCAGGAGAATAGGTATTATTTCTTCTTTGAATGTTTGGTAGAATTCCCCAGGGAATCCATCAGGCCCTGGACTCTTGTTTTTTGGGAGGCTTTTGATCACTGCTTCAATCTCGTTACTGGTTATTGGCCTGTTCAGGTTGTCAATTTCTTCCTGTTTCAGTCTTGGCAGTGTATAGGTTTCTAGGAAGGCCTCCATTTCATCCAGATTGCTCAGTTTGTTGGCATAGAGTTGTTGATAATAATTTCTAATAATTGTTTCTATTTCCTTGGTGTTAGTCGTGATCTCTCCCCTTTCATTCATAATTTTATTAATTTGGGTCCTTTCTCTTTTCTTTTGGGTAAGCCTGGCCAGTGGTTTATTGATCTTATTAATTCTTTCAACGAACCAGCTTCTAGTTTCATTGATCTGATCTACTGTGTTTCTGGTTTCTAATTCATGGATCTCTGCTCTAAACTTAATTTTTTCTCTTCTAATGCATGGCTTAGGCGTCATTTGTTGCTTTTTCTCTAGTTCTTTAAGGTGTAGAGTTAGTTGGTGAATTCGGGATTTTCTGTTTTTTTGAGTGAGGCTTGGATGGCTATGTATTTCCCCCTTAGGACTGCTTTTGCATTATCCCGTAGGTTTTGGACCAATGGGTTTTTGTTCTCATTGATTTCCATGAATTGTTTAAGTTCTTCTTTGATTTCCCGGTTGACCCAAACATTCTTGAGCAGAGTGGTCTTTAGCTTCCAAGTGTTTGAATTTCTGCCAAATTTTTTCTTGTGATTGAGTTCCAGTTTTATAGCACTGTGGTCTGAGAATATGCAAGGAAAAATCTCAATCTTTAGGTATCAGTTGAGACCTGATTTGTGACCCAGTATGTGGTCTATTCTGGAGAAAGTTCCATGTGTGCTCGAGAAGAATGAGTATTCTGTTGTTTTAGGGTGGAATGTTCTGTAAATATCTATGAGGTCCATCTGGTCCAGTGTATCATTCAAAGCTCTTGTTTCTTTGTTGATTTTCTGCTTAGGTGATCTGTCCATTGCTGAGAGTGGAGTACTGAGGTCTCCTACAATTAACGTATTGTTATCAATATGACTCTTTATTTTGGTTAACAGTTGGCTTATGTCGATGGCTGCTCCCATGTTGGGGGCATAGATATTTACAATTGTTAGATCTTCTTGTTGGATAGACCCTTTAAGAATGGTATAGTGTCCTTCTGTGTCTCTTATTACAGACTTTAGTTTAAAATCTAATTTGTCTGATATAAGAATTGCTACCCCAGCTTTCTTTTGAGGTCTGCTGGCATGGAAGGTGGATCTCCATCCCTTCACTTTCAGTCTGGATGTATCTTTAGGTTCAAAATGAGTCTCCTGTAGGCAGCATATGGATGGGTCCTGTCTTTTTATCCAATCCGCAATCCTGTGCATTTTATGGGAGCATTTAGGCCATTCACATTGAAAGTGATTATTGAAAGATATGAATTAATTGTCATCATGTTGCCTGTGAAGACGTTGTTTTTATAGATTGCCCCTGTAAATTTCTGTTGTATATCACTCTTGGATCTTTCTCCTTTTTTAGAACCCCCCTTAATATTTCTTGCAGGGCCAGCTTAGTGGTCACATATTCTTTCAGTTTCTGCTGGTCTTGGAAGCTCTGCATCTCTCCATCCATTCTAAATGACAGCCTTGCCAGATAAAGTATTCTTGACTGCATGTTCTTCTGGTTTAGTACCATGAACATGTCTTGCCAGGCCTTTCTAGCTTGCCAGGTCTCTGTGGATAAGTCTGATGTAATTCTGATGTTCCTCCCTCTGTACGTAAGGAATCTCTTCCCCCTAACTGCCCTTAAGATGGTTTCCTTGGTTCGAAGATTTGCAAGTTTTACTATTACATGCCAGGGTGTTGGGCTGTTTTCCTTGATCTTGGGAGGGGTCCTCTCTGCCTCTAGGACACAAATGTTTGTTTCATTCCCCAGATTAGGGAAGTTCTCAGCTACGATTTGCTCAAATATATCTACTAGTCCTCTCTCTCTCTCCACTCCCTCTGGGATTCCAATAATTCTGACATTGGAACACTTCATGGTGTCACTTATTTCTGATTCTATTTTCATGGATTCTGAGTTGTTTTCCCCTGGCCTCCTCTTTTCTCTTTTAATCTATTAAATTGGCTTCCAGGTCGCTTATTTGTTCTTCTGCCTTACTTACCCTAGCTGTTAGATTATCTAGATTAGATTGGATCTCATTGATAGCATTTTTAAGTTCTGCCAATTCAGCTTTCATTTCTGCCCTTTGAGATTCTATGTTGCCATTAACTGATTTCTCCATTCTAGCCGTTGTCTTCAGAATTGCTAGCCTGAATTCCATCTCCTACATCTTGGTTATGTCTGCATCTATTTGTAAACCTGCAGCATAAGTCATAATCTCTGAGTCTTTCCTGTTTTGGGGGTTCCTCCTCCTAGTCATTCTGTTGATGGGTGGTTGAGGGAATGTATAGAGTCCAAACTATTGACCAGAACCCAAGCAAGATGCACCTGTTTTCTTGGGGCCTTAGGGTTGCTGGCCTCTTGTTCTTCCAGCCTGTGTTCTGAGGGAGGGGCCTGCCATGCTATTACTCAGGCAACACTGTTTTAGGCAGAGTTGCCCTGACCCCTGTGGCAGGGAATGGGCTCAGTGGGAACCAGTTTTGGGGGGCTTTTATTCTCTGGCGGCTTTCCCCGGCAGCTTTCTGTGTCTCTTCCGAGAGTCAGAGCAGAAGAGACCGTTTCCAACCCTCTTCAGAGCAGAGAGATCGCAGTCTGTTCTTCAGTGAGCTCTCCAGGCCACATTATCTCTGTTTCTGTCTGTGCTGCTATAAACTGCAGCGTCCCGGGTTGTGCGCCCCTCCACAGCGCTCCCAGTCCTGCCTCCATGTCAGGGCACGACTCTGCCCTTTGTGCTTCTAAAACCACCAGCCGCTCCCAGTTCACATGCATGGCCCCGCCACTCTGGGTTTCCATCTGGGGGCTGCCCTAAAGTCTTTTCCCCGCTGCTACGGGTCTGCGAGTCTGTGCCCCGTCCCCAGCGTGGGAGGCTATCGCTCACTGGCGGTGTAGGATCCCCATGGCCAGGCTCCCTCCCACTGCCATTTATCCTCCGATATCTGCCCACAGAATCATGGCTGCCTGCTTTGTACCTTGAAACCAACCGCCTGTGATATTCTGTTTGTAGAGATCCTGATCTTCTTACATCTCAGGCTGATTTCATGGGTGCTCAGAGTAGTCTGGTAGATATCCAGCTCAATTCTGGGGACCAGCTGGACTCGGGTCCCCTACTCCTCTGCCATCTTTTCCCCAAGTCACTTATTTTTAATTTTTTATTTTTACTGTATCTAAAGTTTGACATACAAATTCTTTTTTTAAACATTCCACTATAATTAACACACAATGTTATATTCCTGGAGGAGTACACTACAGCAATTCAACAATTCTAAACATTACTCAGTGCTCGTCACAATAAGTGTACTGGAGTCCACCTATTTCACCCATTCCCCCATCAACCTCCCCTATGGTAACCCCCAGTTTGTTCTTATATTTAAGAGTCTTTTCTTTTGTTTATCTCTTTTTAATTTGTTTGTGTTCTAAATACCACATGAGTGAAATCATACAGTATTTGTCTTTCTCTGACTTATTTCACTTGGCATAATATACTCTATCTCCACCATGCTGTTGCAAATAAGAAGATTTAATTTTTTTATGACTAATAGCCCCTTGTATATATATACCACCTCTTTATCTATTCATCTATCAATGGACTTGGGCTGCTTCCATAAATCAGCTATTGTAAATAATGCTGCAAGAAACATGGGGGTGCATGTATCTTTTTGAAGTATTATTTTCATATTTTTTGGGAAAATACCCAGTAGCAAAATTGCTGGATCACATATTAATTCTATTTTTAATTTTTTGAGGAACCTCCATACTGTTTTCCAGAGTGGCTGCACCAGTTTGCCTTCCCACCAATAGTGCATGAGCCTTCCTTTTGCTCCACATCCTTGTCAGCAATTGTTTTTTGTATTTCTGATTTTAGCCATTCTGAGGGTTGTGAGGTGATATCTCACTGGTTTTGATTTGCATTTCCCTGATGATGAATGATGTTGAACATCTTTTCATGTGTCTATTGGCCATCTGCATCTTCTTTGCAGAAATATCTATTTATGTCTTCTGCCCATTTTTTAATTAGATTATTTGTTTTTTGGGTGTTGTGTTGTATAATTTCTTTATATATTTTGGATAGTAACCCTTAATCAGATATGTCATTTGCAAATATCTTTTACCATTCAGTGGGTTATCTTTTAGTTTGTTGATTGTTTCCTTTGCTGTGTAGAAGCTTTTTATTTTGATGTACCCCCAATAGTTTATTTTTTGCTTTTGTTTCCCTTGCCTCAGGAGACATCTAGAAAAATGTTGCCATGGCCAATGTCAGAGAAATTACTACCTGTGCTCTCCTCTAGAATTTTTATGGTTTCAGGTATCACACTTAGGCCTTTAATACATTTTGAATTTATTTTTCTGTATGATGTGAGAAAGTGGGCCAGCTTCATTCTTTTACATGTAGCTGTCCAGTTTTCCCAACACCATATTTTGAATAGACTGTCTTTTTCCCACTGCATATTCTTGCCTATGCTGTTGAAGGTTAATTGACCATATGATCAAGGGTTTATTTCAGGGCTCTCTATTTTGTTCTATTGGTCTGTTTTTCTGACAATACCATTCTGTTTTGATTACTACAGCTTTGTAGTCTATCTTGAAATCTGGGATCATGATACTTCCAGTTTTGTTCTTTTTGCAGATTTTTTTTTTTTTTTTGCAATCTGGAGTCTTTTGTGATTCCATACAAATTTTAGGATTATTTGCTCTAAATCTGTGACAAATGCTATTTGTATTTTGATAGGGACTGCATTAAATATGTAAATTGCTTTGGGTAGTATGGACATTTTAACAGTAATCCTGAGCATGGAATATATTTCCATCTGTTTGTGTGATTGTCAATTTTTTCATCAATCTTTTATGGTTTTCAGAATACAGGTCTTTCACCTCTCTGGTTAAGTTTATTATGAGATATTTTCTTCTTTTTGGTGCAATTGTAAATGGAACTGGTTTCTTAATTTCTCTTTCTGCTATTTAATTATTAGTGTATAGCAATGCAACGGGTTTCTGTGTATATATTGTCACCTCACTGAACTCATTTACCAGTTCTAGTAGTTTTCTGGTGGAGTCTTGAGGGTTTTCCATATAGAGTATCATAGTCATCTGCAAATAGTGAAAGTTTGACTTCTTCCTTACCAGTCTGAATGCCTTTTATTTCTTTTTTGTTGTTGGATTGCTTTGACTAGGACTTCCAGTACTATGTTGAATAAAAGTGGTGAGAGTGGACATCCTTGTTTTGTTCCTGGTCTTAGGGGGAAAGCTCTCAGTTTTTCACCATTGAGTATGATGTTAGCTATGGATTTTTCATATATGGCCTTTATTATGTTGAGGTATGTTCCCTCTAAACCTACTTTGTTGAGGGTTTTTATCATGAATGCTGTACTTTGTCAAATGCTTTTTCTGCATCGATTGAAATAATCTTATGGGATTTTTTTGTCATTTTCTTTTTTTAAATTTAATTATGTTATGTTAGTCACAATACACCATTAGTTTTTGATGTAGTGATCCATGATTCATTGTTTTTGTATAATACCCAGTGCTCCATGCAGTATGTGCCCTCCTTAATACCCATCACCAGGCTAACCTATCCCCCCACCCCCTTCCCCTCTAAAACCCTCAGTTTGTTTCTCGGAGTCCATAGTCTCTCATGGTTCATCTCCCCCTCTGATTTCCCCCCTTCATTTTTCCCTTCCTTCTCCTAATGTCCTCCATGCTATTACTTATGAATCTTATGGTTTTTATCCTTTCTCTTGTTGGTGTGATGTATCAGGTTGATTGATTTGCTACTGAACCACGCTTGCATCCAAGGAATAAATCCCACTTGATCATGGTGAATGATTTTTTTATGTATTGTTGGATTCAGTTTGCTAATATTTTGGTGAGGATTTTGGTGTCTATGTTCATCACAGATATTGGCCTGTAGTTCTCTTTTTTGTAGTATCTTTATCTGGTTTTGGTATCAGGGTAATGCTGGTCTCAGAGAATGAATTTGGAAGCTTTCCTTCCTTTTCTATTTTTGGAATAGTTTGAGAAGAATAGGTATTAATGCTTCTTTAAATGTTTGGTAGAACTCTCCTATGAAGCCATCTGGTCCTGCATTTTTGTTTGTTTGGAGTTTTTTGATTCCTGATTCAATTTTGGGAGGTTATATGCTTCTAGGAGTTTATCCATTTCTTCTAGGTTGTCTTATTTGTTGGCATATAATTTTTCATAATATTCTCTTATAATCCATTGTATTTCTGTGGTGTTGGTTATTTCTCCTCTTTCATTTCTGATTTTCTTGAGTTGTCCCTTTTTTTTGATGAATCTGGCTAAGAGTTTATCAATGTTGTTGATCGCTTCAAAGAACCAGCTGCTGGTTTCATTCTTCTGTTCTATTGTTTGGTCTGTTGTTGTTGTTGTTTAGTTTCTGTTTTGTTTATTTCTGCTCTAATATTTATTATTTCCTTCCTTCTACTGATTTGGGGTTTTGTTTGTTGCTTTTTTTCTAGCTCTTTTAGGTGTAAGGTTAGGTTGTTTGAGATTTTTCTTGCTTCTTGAGATAGGCCTTTACTACTATAAACTTGCCTCTTAGACCCACTTTTGCTGCATCCCATTTTAGATTGTTGTGTTATCATCTTCATATGTCTCCATGTATTTTTTTATTTCCTCTTTGATTTCTTCATTGACCCATTCATTGTTTAGTAGCAGATTGTTTAACCTCCATGTATTTCTGTTCTTCCCAGATTTTTTCTTGTGGTTGATTTCTAGTTTTATAGCATTGTGATCAGAAAAGATGCATGATATGACTTCAATCTTTTTGAATTTCTTGAGACTTGTTTTGTGGCCTAATGTTATCTCTTCTGGAGAATGTTCTATGTGCACTTTAAAAGAATATGCATTCTGCTGTTTTAGGATGTAATGTTCTGAATATATCTGTTAGATCCATCTGGCCCAGTGTGTCATTCAAAGCCATTTTTTCCCTGTTGATTTTGTTTGGCTGATCTATCCACTGATGTAAGTGGGGTGTTAATATCCCCTGCTATTACTGTATTACTATCAGTTACTTCCCTTATGTTCATTTTTAGGTGCTTTATGTATTTGGGTGCATAAATATTTACAATTGTTAGATCTTCTTACTGGATTATTCCCTTTATGATTATGTAATATCCTTCTTTGTCTCTTGTTACAGTCTTTGTTTTAAAGTCTATTTTGTCCAGGGCACCTGGGTGGCTCAGTTGGTTAAGCGACTGCCATCGGCTCAGGTCATGATCCTGGAGTCCTGGGATCAAGTCCCGCATCAGGCTCCCTGCTCCGCGGGGAGCCTGCTTCTCCCTCTGACCCTCCCCCCTCTCATGTGCTCTCTCATTCTTTCTCTCTCAAATAAATAAATAAAATCTTTAAAAAAAAGTCTATTTTGTCCAATATAAGTATTGCTATCCCAGCTTTCTTTTCATTTTCATTTCCATGATATACGCTTTTCTATATCTCACTTTCAATCCAGAGTGCTTTAAGTTTGATTTGTGGAATACATGAGAAAAGAATCAAATAGATCTCAGACTTTTCTTTGGCTACATTGAATACTACATTTCATTGAAATAATGTCTTTTTCTCACTCATTCAGCAAATATTTAATGAGGTCCTACTATATACCAGGTACTATGTTTGGTGCCTTGCAACTCATGCACTGCACTTTACTGTAAGCTATCCTTTAGCTGCTTGAACCTAAGTGACACCAACTCTGTTTGAACGTCTTGGTCAGTGTTTGCTCCCATGGGGGCATTAAACTCTTTATAGTTACAAATGAATATATCACCATTTGTTTAATTTTCTTTCCAATGTACTTGAAAATTGCTTAGATGGAAGTGTTTAAAAGAAACGAGACCCTAAAGATATTTGAGTCAATCCCACCTAAAAATATTAAAATTACATATAAGCTATCTAGTATCTGAGGAGATAAGTATTGTCATGTGGGTAACTGAGGCCATCCGGAGAAAATGTCTCATTCTATGCAGTTCTGTATGTTTTCTAGGTCATTAAATCCAAGTCATTTCACCATGCAGGCATCACGATATAAAAGTAAATGCCCAGAGCATTTGCATTTTTAACACAGCTTTAGCCCTGAACTACTTGTGACTTACTCTTGATTCTGTTTTCTTGATTTTTCTATGTACAAACTCATTTTGACTCCTTTTGTGACCTTCTATTAGGTATATTCATCACTATTTTTCTGAACATAACCTTCCATTGCTTTTGTGACTTTTGGTTTCTCTGGGGAACAGCAAGCCTGATCTCCTCTGTACTGTCTACAGGCCTCTGTGTGTGTTTGATCTTGTATGTTTGATCTTTGTGTGTTTGGGTTTGCCCCAGCCATATGAGTATAAACCAGACAGAGTCGAAGTTTATTGAATACTGGAGGGCACTTAAATATTGGAAAGTCTAGCATACTGGTGAGGGGGAAGTCTGGGGGTAAATGTCAATTTGGCAACAACCTTCTTGACCCACCCTGTAGGTGACATCTACTTGTGTGTGTAACACCCATCCCAGCCAGCTGGCCAAGAGGAAATAGCCCCTAGTATAGTGTATGAACATAATTTTTGATTCCTCAAAAAAGGAGCTTTTTGTATGTTCACCTCAAAATCAGCAGGCTCCAAAACATGGCGGCTGGCCTTGACAGGTCAAAATACTGGTAACACAAATGGCTTATTACGTGAATCCTGGTTTTCAATCAATTGAAAATTAAAAAAAATATATCCATCCCCTATTTTCACTCTCTATCCAAGATGCTCCCTTCTCAAGTTTGCCATTCTTGCTTCTGAATATTGAACCTTGTGAGTCATCTTTGGCTTTTTTTCTCAATTTCCTCCTTCCCACAATTCATTAATCACCTGGTTCTGTCAGTTCGTTCTAGTCTGTGTCCTAGAACATGAAGCATCCTGTCTGATACTACTGCTACTTTTCTAGCCTCAGCCTTGTTCATACTGGTTCTTCCTGCCTCATGGCTCTGCTCATTCCACCTTGCATTTGCTTGTCTAATTAATTGTCATCTTTCCACATAAGTACCTACTACCCTGCTCAAGAATCTACAGAGCTTTCTTTATTTGTTATTCCAAATCTTCAACCAGCCTGGCTTTCAAGGGCTTCTCAAACCTGATTCCATCTTACCTGTATTTTATCTCAATATAACAAAATATAGGTTTCAAGAATCAAATAAGCTGGATTAAAATAATTTCCACCATTTATGAGCTTTGTAAACTTGGGAACTTTGTAAGTTTACTCAACCTGTGAATGACTTGGTTTCATCATTTGAAAAATTAGGGTAAAAATACTTTTACCACAGGACTACTGAGAAGAATAAATGAGAGGATACAAAAATGGAATAAGAATAGTTCATAGTGTATGATAAATTCTCAGTAGGTGATGACGATGATGATACTACAATCTGGATCATTTTTCTTCAAATAGGCTACACTGTTATATTCATTACTTACTTGTTGGCTTGTTGTTTTATTTTTGATTTTTAAATTGTCTATCCTCTTGGTATTGGTTTTCAAGGAAAAGAAAATTGCCTAAACTCAGCAATACCCTTAGCAGACTCAGATGCCTTTGGCACTCCTAGAGGGTAGTTTTAGGCAATGAATAGTTGTCTGTTGCTCTAGAGTTTGTCCTAACATTTCTGGTTAATGAAATTGTTGTATTAGATCAATTTTGACAGCATTCCCTAACATACCAGTTCATAAAAAAAAAAAAAAAAAAGCTACTTACTGCCTATGGAATACCCCTAATAATGATGACATTTACTGACTCATCAAATCAATTGAATCAATGAAATGGTGAAACAGTATTGAAACAAAGGGAAGTCCCTGAAGATCATGGTTTAGATACTCACTGAACATGATTTGCTAACCTTTATCCTTTAAACTACAGCCTGTGAGGAAAACCAGTGACAGCACATTAAACTTTCCAGCTAGTATGATGGAAGTTGAAAATCCAACATTATATTCTGGAATGAGGACTGGACTTAAATCAGGGGACCAGGGTTTTAGCCCTGGCTTTGCTAGTAAGTTGTCAGATTTGGTCGAGTCCTTTCCCTCTTTGATATTCATTTTCCTCAACTGTGCAAGTTTAGGACTGTACTAGAAGACTCAAAGCCTTTTGCTAACTCTAATATTTATTTCTCCAAATTCTGGGCAACACCAAGTTGTGGCTGCATATTTCACTTTTAATAAGGAATGTTTGATATGGGGGGGGAGTAGCACTAATTGAGGTCAAGACCATGGGATTAATTCACAAATAGGCTTAGGCCTTTATAATTGCTTCTATAGTCACAAATAGGAAAAGGGTCAAGGATATAGCACAACATTAATATTAGCCATATGACATCTCTATAGGAATTTGAAGTCCATACATTCTTTTATTTTTTTATTTTTTATTTTTTTTTAATATTTTTTATTTATTTGACAGAGAGAGAGATAGCGAGAGCAGGAACAGAAGCAGGGGGAGTGGGAGAGGGAGAAGCAGGCTTCCCGCTGAGCAGGGAGCCTGATGTGGGACTCGATGCTGGGATTCTGTGATCATGACCTGAGCCGAAGGCAGACACTTAATGACTGAGCCACCCAGGCGCCCCCATACATTCTTTTATTTGTTATTCATTCAAAAATACTTACTAAACACATACATTTCTTTAGATATTGTACTGTATGCTGTGATAAGATAATGAACAAGACAAACGCAGTTCCTCATTGAATTTACAATCCATTGGGAGATACAAAAATAAAACAAAATATATAATTACAAACTCAAAAAGTGAAAGGTGCAGGATCAGCAATGCCAAACCCTTCCACTTATATTTTCTCATTTGATCTTCCTCAAACCCTTATAAGTTATGAATTATCATTCATGTTTACCAATGAAGAAGCACTGTCTCTCTATATAGCTTGGGTCAATTTTAGAATGTAAAAATAGTACCATACAAATGACTTTTAACTGGCCCAAGAGAATTAAGGAAGCTTCCAGAAAGAAAGAAAATATTTTGAAATGCTGAAAAGCATATTTAGGTCCCCATCAAATCACTTGCCTTTTCTTATATGTTTTAAACACTTCCACATCTCCTTTCCTAGGAACACCATTCAGCCTAGTGGGCTCTTTATCATTTATTGAAATCCTAACCATCTTTCCAAACTCAAGTTAAATATCATGTACCTTAGGAGATATCCCTATAATCAGAGTGCATTATTTTTCCCTTGCCTCTTCCAGAGAACATTGTTTGGATGTTAATTATGGCATTTATTGCATTCTGCCTTAACTTATACTGTTTATGTCCCATGGACTTCACTACTGATCAATTCCTTGAGGGAAAGGACTATGCTTTATGCCTCCTTATAACCCACATAGTGTTTTGTAAATAGTAGATGCTCAGTAAAATATATGCTGACTTAAGAATAAAGAATTGCTCCTATATTCTCCAGATGCACTCAGGCATTTTTATATTTTATGGAACACTGCTTCTCATTCTCACCTATATGTACTGTTAGCTCATTCCTTAATGAAAAACAAATGGATTAGAACAAAGTTTAGCTGGCAAAGTGGCCAGATAATATTATTTTGAGGTTTGAATACACAGGAAATGACCAAGGCCAGGGAGCAGGTGAGACTGACATGCCAAAGGTATATGTCCATAGACAACATCAGTTGGAAAGCAGAGTCTTAATCCTGGAAATTCTGGGGCCCTGCTACATGAGAAAGATAACATGAAACTTATTTATCACGTATCTGATCTGAAGATGGGAGAGACTATAGATAACACAGCAATAAAACATTGGGAATTATGACTCAGGTACCCAGATACTCAGCCAAGATGCTGACATTTGTTAAAGAGGAAATAAATGGAACCAGAGCAGAGGATTGTGCCTGCTTTAATTACATAAAAGGTATTATTTTTCTTTTTAGCAGCCAAGATGTTACATTTAAACACGTGACCTTGCAAGAGAAAAACAGGTCACTTTTTACTTAATTGTTTTCTCTTTTTTCTAAACTTATGGAGATAACACTTTTTGAGGGTGGAGTGTAGGGTGGCAGATGGTAAGGTGGAGCAGAGTAATATGGCAGAGAAAGAAAGATGAAAAGCCAAATATCTGGTATTTCAAAGCCAGAAAGCTGACTGCTCTTACCTAACTGAAGGGAAACATCCCCTAGGATATAAATTGGATCAGCAACCAAACTTCAACAAATGGTAATTAATATTAACCCTACTGAAGTATGTCTACATGTGAACACATACAGGGCTAAAATATCATATCTCCTTAGACACATTCTGTATACAGTAGGCAGATTTACTGAAGCTGTATTAGAATTATAGACTAGTAGAGGAGGAACAAGATGGTAGAGGAGTAGCAGACCTAAATTTCGTCCTGTCTCAGGAATTCAGCTAGATAGGGATCAAACCATTCTGAACACCTATGAACACAACAGGAGATCAAAGGAAAGAATAGCAGCAACTCTCTGAACAGAAAAGTGACCACTTTTTGGAAGGTCAGATGGGCGGAGAACTGAATCTGAGGCGATATTCGGGAAGATAGATGGCGGGGTGGGGGCCTCCGTCAGCCACTACTGGCAAGTGATAGAGCCGCAGAGCACAAAATCGGAACTTCTAGAAGTCTGCTCCGCTGAGGGACATCACTCCAGTGGCTAAGTGGGGGGTGGAACCCTCACTGGAACAGTGTGGTCTCAGGACCCTTAGGGTCACAGAAAGACCTGGGGTGCCTGAGTGTGGCAGAGCTCCCAGGTATCAGAGCGGGGAAGCCGACTGCAGAGACAGAGCCAAGGAGTGGGCTCTCTGCTCGGAGTTGGCATAAACCGTGATCTGCAGCACAGTCGGGCACTGCTCTTCCAGCAGGGACCCAACAAGCGGCAGATCCGGGGAGACACCCCTTCCTCCCCTGGGAGAAGTGGCATGGGAGTGCACAGCAGGAATCTGCTGGGTTTGGAGACTCCACACGGGGTCATATGCCAGTGATAGAAATGCTTGGTCACAGGCCAGGTGAGCATGGAGAGCGGCCACAGACCGGGGAGATGGGAGTGATTGACTGCTTTTCTCTGGGGGTTTGCTAAAGAGTGGGGCCCTGAGTTCTCGGCTCCTCCGGGGCAGAGATTGGGAGGACACCATTTTCACTCTTGTCCTCCAAAGCTGCATGGAAAGCTTGCAGGGAACAAAAGCTCCCGAGAGCAAACCCGAGCAGATGACTTAGCGCGGACCAGCAAGGGCGGCGCAATTCCACCTACAGCAAAGATATTTGGGAACCATGACAACAGGTCCCTCCCCCAGAAGATCAGTAAGGACAGCCAGGCAAGACCAAGTTTACCGATCACTGAGAATGGCAGAATGCCAGCATTAGGGGAATACTGCACATAGAATTCATGGCTTTTTCCCCATGATTCTTTAGTTTTTCAAAGTTAATTTTTTTAATTTTCTTTTTTTTTTTTTTTAATTTTTCTTTTTCCATTTTTCATCCAACATCATATCAATCCCTTTTTTAAAAATCTTTTTTATTTTTTATTTTTTGTTT